>NW_020538867.1:0-38913 GCF_003426905.1 Ctenocephalides felis
AAATTTCTAGAGCAATATGTAAAATGTTAGTTTAAACTGCTCTAGGATTTGTGTTTACTTTTTTAGCTATAACTTCTAAACTAATTATGCTAACTGAAAGCAGTATTTAGCTAATTTGTAGCTTAAAAAACTAGCTACAAATTCATCTAATATTGTACTAAGATATCTTTAATAGTTATCTTGCAAAAACGAAATTCCTATAGCACTATTTAAGTATAGTCAGTACCAGCACTTTCACATGTGTTTACTGTTTTAGCTGTAACTTCTAAACTAATTGTGTTAGCTACAATTGTTTTTAGCTAATTTGTAGCTTGAGAAACTAGTTATAACTCTCTCTCAGACTATACTAAGATATGGTTAACAGTTATCTTGCAAAATCTAGATTCTCTCTGCCCTCATTAAATTTTCATTAGTACTAGCACTAGGACTTGTGCTTAGTTTTTTAGCTATAACTTCCAAACTAATAATGCTAACTAAGAACTGTCTTTAGCTAATTTGTGGCTACAAAAACTAGCTTTAACTTTGTCTAAAATTATTTTGCAAAATTTGTAATAATTATCCTACAAAACCCAAATTTTCAGTCCGCCTACTAAACTTTCGTCAGTGCTAGTATCAAGACATTTGCTTATCATAGACATATTGCTTACTTTTTGTGCTATAACTTCTAAACTAATTATATTAACTAAGAACTATCTTCAGCTATTTTGTAGCTTAAAATATTAGAAAAAGATTGTCTAATACTATACTAATATATCTTTAGTAGTTACCTTCAAACCCATAATTTTAGTGCACACGTTAACTTTTCGATAGTACCTGCATTCGGACTTGTGCTTATTATTTTAGCTATAACTTCTGAATTAAAAATGTTAACTCAAAACTTCTTTAGCCAATTTGTAGCTTAAAAAATTTGCTAAAATTTTACTAATACTGTACTGAGATATCTTTAATAATTATTAGGCAAAAAACAATTCTCGATCATTCTACATATATTTTGGTAGTGCTAGTACCTAGACATTTCTTCAATTTTTTGCTATAACTTTGAAACTAGTTAAGCTAACTAAAACTGTCTTTAGCAAAATTATAGTTTATAGAATTGTCTTTAATTTCATATAATACTATACTTAGATATCTTTGATAGTTTGCTTGCAAATTCACTTTTTCAGTCCCTCCAATAAATATTTGTCAGTACCAGAACTATGATATGCATTCATTAATTTCGCCAACTTCTAAACTAACTATGCTAACTGAGAACTATCTTTAGGTAATTTGTAGCTTAAAGAACTAGCTACAAATTTCTCTAATACCTTACAGGGATATCCTTAATAACTATCTTGCAAAAAAAACAAATTATGTGTGCACCAACATATATTTAACTAGTACAAGCCCTAGGATACATTTTGACATTACTTACCATATCTTCTAAACTAGCTATGCTAAATAAAACTGCCTTTAGCTAATTTTTAGCTTGAGGAACTGGCTATAAATTTCCTTGATACCTCATAAGGACATTCTTAACAACTATGCTTCGAAAAACCAAATTTTCTGTGTTCCAAAACAAATTTTACTAGTACAAGCCATGGGACCCATTTTGACGTTTTCTAACATAACCTCTAAACTACTTGAGCTAACTTAAAACTGTCTTTAGCTAATTTGTAGCTTAAGAAACTAGCTACAAAGTTCCGTATACCTCACAAAGACATCCTTAACAACTTTGCTTCCAAAACTCAAATTTTCTATCCCCCAACTCACCTTCTGCAAGCACTTGCACTAGGACACGTGCCTACTCCGTCAGCCATAACCTCAAAACCATCAACGCTAACTAAAAACAGTCTTCACCTAATTTATAGCCCAAACCACTAGCTACAATATTGTCTAACACTACTCATCACTAACCACAATACTTGTCCTCCAAAACCACCATTTATCACTAACGAGTTCTTACCACTAACTAACTCATCAACTTACCTTCTGTTCCCTCTGTTGCATTTCCAGGACATCAGCGGTATCTGCCGGTGGCGCCACGCAACTCAAACGTCTTTCGTTTCTTTCTAGCCAAGATTCGCACTCTCTTCTCGCGGTGTCGTATCTGGCACTGTCAGCCAACATGGCGTCCAGCTGGGCTTTGCGCTGGAGCAATTTGGTGAGCATTTTTGTATAGGGCTTTCATTCGATACCCCACATTGGAGAGACCTTTCATTTGATACCCCACATGTCTATGTTTAAAGTAAAACTTTCTGACTTATGTCTAATTTTGTGTTCGGCAACCCATTGGTCGCCTTCTGTTACATCTCTTGTAACTTTTGAACGGTTTGTCCAAAATGAATGAAATATTCGGCAAATTTATGCTAAATTACACAATCTATAATACTGTCCAGTATAGAAACTTTACAACAAGTTAGTATACTTTAAATTTGCAAACGTTAGAAATTATTTACTGAATAAGAAGTGTGTATGGAATCCTATTGCCTTGTTGTGTTTGTAAGTATGATATTTAGATAGAGCTCGTCGACACCTTTCATTTTATACCCCACATGCCTATATTTGAAGTAAAACGTTTTGAGGTATGATGGAAATATGGTTTGGCAACCCATGGTTGGCTTTTGTTACATTGCTTGTAACTTTTGAACGGCTTGTATAAAGCGCATGGTTTATTCAGGAAATTTGTGCTAAATTAAATGCTTTATAATATTGTCTTGTATAGTTTGACTCTACAGCAACTTGGTGTACTTTAAAAGGCCAAAAATTGGTATCAAAAAATAAGTAAATTGAGTGTACGGAACCCTGTTGGTTTGTTGAGTATGTTACATATAAATTTGGATAGTGCTCGTTGAGACCTTTCATTTGATACCCAACATGCCTATATTTGAAGTAAAACTTTTTAACTCGCATTTGACCCGCTGTACTATTTATAGTACGACAACTCGTTTGTTAGCATTAATTTATTAAAACTCTTGTAACTTTTGAACGCTTTGTCCAAACTAAATGCAACATTCGGCAAATTTGTTCTAAATTATATTACCTATACCTGTACTTAATATCAATTCTTAAATTATCTCGGTATACTTTAAAATTGCAATAAAACCAGAAAATTTGTGCTAAATATTGAATATATGTGGTTATACGGAAGCCTATTGATGTGTTTAGGAGTTTACTGGTATATTTCGTTAGTGCTGACTCTACAGCAACTTGGTGTACTTTAAAAGGCCAAAAATTGGTATGAAAAAATGAGTAAATTGAGTGTACGGAACCCTATTGGTTTGTTGAGTATGTTACATAGAAATTTGGATAGTGCTCGTCGAGACCTTTATTTTGATGCCCCACATGCCTATATTTGAAGTAAAACTTGTAAAGTTATGTTGCACCTAGAGTTCTGCAACCCATTGGTCGTCTCTTTGTTAAATCTCTTGTACTTTTGAACAGTACGTCTAAAGTAAATAGTTTATTCGGTGAATTTGTTCTAAATTACACTGTTTATTAATATTCTAACACAGTAACACTCTACAGCAACTTGGTAAACTTTAAATGACAAAAATTTATATTATAGATCAAATAAATAGTTTACATAGAATCCTGTGGGTTCGCTAAGTATGTTACTAAGATATTTAGATAGTGCTCGTAAAGACCTTTCATTTGATACCCCACATGCCTATATTTGAAGTAAAAAAAATCTTGACCCGTTGGTCTGCAACCCATTGGTCGACTTTTTATTGTATCGCGTGTAACTTTTGAACCGTTTATCCAAATTAAATAGTTTATTCGTCAAATCTGTTCTAAATTGAAAGATCTATAATATCCTCTAATACAGCCTTAAGTCAAACTACATTATTTTAATATTGCCTAAATAGACATTGTGACGCACATGGAGTTTGTTACTATGCTACTCGAGACCTATTATTTGATACCCCACATGAAGTAAAACCTGTAAACTTATGTTGCATCTAGAGTTCTGCAACCCATTGGTCGTCTCTTTGTTAAATCTCTTGTAACTATTGAACGCTTCGTCTAAAATGAATAGTTTATTCGGCAAATTTGTTCTAAATTAAAGATCTATAATATCCTTTAATATAGTATTGCCTATCGTCAAATTGCAATCTTTTAATATTGCCTAAATAGACATTGTGACGTACGTGGAGTTTGTTACTATGATATTTGGATAGAGCTCGCCGAGACCTTTTATCTGATACCCCACATGCCTAACTTTGAAGTAAAATGTTTTGACTTATACAGGAATGCGAGTTCCGCAACCCATTGGTCGGCACTTTAATATATCTCTTGTAACTTTTGAATCGTTTGTCCAAAGTGAATAGTTTATTCGGTGAATTTGTTCTAAATTACACTGTTTATAATATGTTCTAACACAGTAAGACTCTACAGCAACTTGGTATATTTTAAATGACAAAAATTGATATTAGAAATTAAATAAATAACTGAAATTAACTAAAATAATAATAATACAGAACCCTATTGACATTTTGAGGCTGTTGTTATGACCGATGGATAAAGGTCGTCGAGACCTTTCATTTGATACCCAACAAGCCTATATTTGAAGTAAAACTTTTTGTCACATTTGGACCTAATGTACTACTTATGATAATGATGATAATTTGTAGTTAATACTACAATAAACTTTTTAATTGTAATTTTTGTTAATGAAAGTTCAGTTTACACAAATATAATATTGGACAAAAACATTGAAAATTTAGTTGTCTTTAAAATTATCTAAGATTGTTTAAAGATAACTAAAATAATTTAAGAGTTATCTATAAAAATATAGATAAATGTACCACAAAGTATTATATGAAATAATGGAATATGATGATGTTTAAGTGTATTTTTTTAGTAATGAAAGTTTATTTGACATAACATATTATTAGACAAAAACGAAGATAATTTAATTGACTTTTAATATATATCAGGTTGTTTTAAGATATCTAAGATAATTTAAAAGTTTTCTTCAAAAGTATAGATTAATGTACCGCCAAATGTTATGTAAATATATATTAGGGTGGTCCTTAAAATGGTCATTTTCGAATTTCCTTGCTCCCAGGGGCTCAAATGGTTCCAAATAGATAAAAAACAATTCTCTGAAAGTTTTAGCTCTTAATATTAACGTTTAGATAGAGCGCAATTCACTCAAACTTTGTATGGAAAGAGCATAGAAAATTTTTTGAAAATTTAAAAAAAATGTTTTAGTTATGACTTAGCGACAAATGAATGAGTTTTATTCATTCATTTGTTCGCTAAATTACATCTAAAAAAATTTTTTAAATTTTTGAAAATTTTTCCATGCTATTTCCATACAAAACTTTGATTGAATTGCGCTCTATCTAAACGTTAATATTTGGAGCTAAAACTTTCAGAGAATTGTTTTTTATCTATTTGGAACCATTTGAGCCCCTGGGATCAAGGAAATTCAAAAATGACCATTTTAAGGACCACCCTAATATATTTATATATATATATATACTAGCTAACCCGGCAAACGTTGTTTTGCCATAAAAACATCTAAATTGATAAAAAATTAATAAAAGTGCCAAAAATCAAATATTAATAGATTTGGACTCGGATTCTTTGACAAATAGTTAAAAACTTGTTATAATTTTCAAAATTATTTGACTTTTCATACTTCGTAAATTAATTCACTCGCATCACAGTTTTTTTTGTTTATTATACTTTTGTCATGTCATATATGCCAATAAAATTTTCTTTCAAATATTATTTATTTTTAATAAATTAATAATTATTTTAAGTCATCAATGAATAAATTATATAATTGTTAAATTCATAAGTTTGGCTAAATCAACACAGGAATATTGTGGAAATAAATATTTTTTTACATAAAGCTCTGATTTTTGACATTTGCATTTTATTTCAATTTAATTATAACTGTCAAAATATTTTCTTTTCGATCGAAATTTAATATAATATATAATATTTAGTTTGTCTGGTTTGTTTTTGTCAGATTGCAATGATACCTTCAGATTGTACTATTCCATTTAGAGGTTACAATTTTCTGTATGATTAACGTATGATGGCAATCAAAATTTATCTCAACTCATATAATAATAATATTTTATTTTAATTACACAAATTTCTTTACACTTCGGGTGCATTCGACTTGGACGCTGCGCTGTGAGCGCGCCGTGAGCGCGCTTCATCGTTTTCGACTTGGCGCTGTGAGTGTCACATAAGCACGCTCGTAGCACCATCGTAGGATGCTCGTAGCACATATTTTGATTTTTCACATATGCTCACGCCACAGAGGTAGGGCAGCGTGAGCGTGAGCGTCAGTTGTTTTTTACTATCTGTCATTTCATTTGTTTATTAATTGTCAAATTCTTTATAATTCCGCAAAAATGGCAAGCTGTAGATCACAATTATTTTTAATATTAATTTGATATTATTAATTTTAAATTCAATTAATTTTAAATAATTTTAAATGTCAATTTTAATATTACTATTATTAAGCATAAGCTGACCAAATTTCATTTATTTATTATTGTTAAATCTATATATCCCGCAAAAATGCCAAGTTGTATATCACATTTATTTTTTAATATTAATATTAATATTAAATAATTTTAAATTTTAATTTTATATTACTATTATTAAGCATAAGCTAGCCAAATTTCATTTATTCATTAATTGTTGATTTTTTATAATCCCGCAAAATGCCAAGTTGTATATTACATTTATTTTTTAATATTAATATTAATATTAAATTAATTTTAAATTTAATTAATTTTAAATAATTTAAATTTTATTTTAATATTATATGAATTAAGCATAAGCAAATCAAATTTCATTTATTTATTAATTGTTAAATTGTTTATAATCCCGCTGAATGATCCAGAAAGTAATAAAATTTACACAATTACCGTTACCGCCAGTTGCCGCCATTTTGATGCTTATTGACGCTCACAGTATCCAAAACGAACGGAATTTAGTTATCGATTCTGAGCGCTTATCGGCCAAGTCGAACGCTAAAAATTCGTGCTTATAAGCGTGAGCGCTCACAGCGCGTAAGCGTCCAAGTCGAACGCACCCTTCGATAATTAATTCCAACGCATGATGCAGGTGTTTTGTTTATTTTAATTTTGTTTATGTCAATTTTTTTTTAAATTAATGAATAAATCAGGTTTCAGTCTAAATTAACAAATCAGTATCTTCATCTGAATATACAATTTTTTATATAAATATTTGATTTTTTACATTTTCATTTAATTGAAAAATAGTGAATGTCAATTTCATATATTCAATATGCAGTATATTTGTAATGTCAAAATATTTCCTTTTTGGTCGAAAATTAATATATGATATTTATTTTACAATATTGTGTTGTATCTATAATTTGTTCGGCAATATACTGGAATAATTAATTTATTTGTTTCTTATTGAAGTCGTTAAACATTTTTTTTTTGAAATGTCAAATTTTGTTTATGATTAATTTTAAATTCAATATGTTGCTTTTTTATTGTGATCTCTGATCTATAAGGTTTGATGAAGTTTTGGTATCCGAATAATTTGGTAAGCTAATCAAATAATATAAATTTGTAAATCTATTTATATAATTATTTTCATAAATTTTGCCAAATGACATTTGACGATTTTCATGTCAACATTTATTCAAATTTATAAACATTGACTTTTAATTAGATTTAAAACTATAAATTGTGATTTTGAATATAGCATTTCATCTAATTTGGATATAAATGTTGGATATATCTATATATGTACATGTTTTTGAATTATATTTTCTGAACTGTCAATTTTTGTTTTTCAAAAATCATAAATCTTTTTTTCTCAAATTTTCCATAAATTTTGACATTTGTCATTTTAGTGTTTTGTTTTTTTTTTGCCATTTTCTGTCAAAATTTTTTAAAATATTTATTTTACAATATTGTTTTGTATCTATAATTTGTTAGGCAATATTTTCTATAACATAACTTGGAATAATTAATTTATTTGCGTCTTATTGAAGTAACTCGTTAAACATTTTTTTTTTGTGACATGTCAAAATTTTGGTTATGATTATTTTTAAATTCAAGTGCCGCTTTTTTATTGTGATCTCTGATTTATAAGGTTTTAATGAAGTTTTGGTTTCCGAAATAATTTAGTAAGCTAATCAATTAAATCTAAATCATAAATCTATTTATATAATTATTTTCATAAATTTTGACAGATGACATTTATTTTTTTTTCATGTCAACATTTATTTAAATTTTTAAGCATTGATTTTTAATTAGATTTAAAACTATAATCAGTGATTTTGTATGTAGCATTTCATCAAATTTGGATATAAATGTTGGATATTTCTAAATATGTACATGTTTTTGAATTTTATTTTTTGAAATGTCAAATTTTTTTTCAAAAATTATATATCCAAATTTCCTTTAATTTTGACATTTGTCATTTTAGTGTTTTGTTTTTTTTTTGGTCATTTTCTGTCAAAATGTTTAGAAATTTATAAAAATTATATATTTATATTTCAAATTTACTTTTCAAAATTTCCTATAACCTAAGTTGGATATATATGCACACGATGAGCCATTAAAATTTAAAATCGGTCCAGTAGTTTGGGCGTCCATCGCGAACCAACATCGTGACACGAGATTTATATATATATAGATATATATATATATATATATATATGACTGTGTCAAGCATTGCAAGGAATAGTTGGTGTTTTTTGTATATCAAAAATTAAATGAAATTTAAATAAATTATTAAAGAATGTGTAGTATATAAGTAACTGTTTTTGAAATTACACTGAAGATGAGACACACCCTGGTCTCGAAACGTCTGTAATCATAAAATAAAGTTGTGTTAAACAAATCTGAGTGCTGTTTTGTTCATATTAAACAATTAATATTCGTTCCACTCATATCATATATATATATATGTTAGATGCTTAACTTTAACATTCACTCAGTATTTATCACAAAGATCAAATACCTCAACTCTGGCTAACTGAAATTAAATCACAAGTTAATATAATACACACATATAATGATAACAACCAAATATATTTAGTCAGGATATATATTTATTACCATAGATGTTTACGCCTCTGAGTCCAGTTAAGTAAGACCGAATATTTATTTATTTATTTACATGACAATCAAAAACAACATGGCGACTTATATGAAGTATGTACAAGATACAGCATAGACTTAACCACTTAACGGGCACGCACGAACGCTGCTCGCGCCTAGATGTCGTATCCTAGCGGGCTAACCCGAGCGCTGCTCGCCAAAGTTAATGTTTATGTTTTATGCGATAAAAGGCTTACGATGGCCCGTTGTTAGGATATGTTTAGTTTAGATATGATAAGTACAGATCAATTAATAATTGTATATATAATAAATCAATCTTTAACGACTTTTGAGAATAGAAATAAACATGTAAAAACCGCCTAAAAAACGGGCAGTGGAAAAATGTTTCTAAATCCATCATATGATAATATTTTTTTATTATTATAATATAAATAATTAAATAAGTAATACTTTTTGTCCTTGAGATATATTAGTGATTGTACATGAATTTTTCACCTGAATGACTGATTTACTTGAATTTTCTTATTTGTTTATAAATTTGTTATATCATTTTCAGATAAATAGATATTATTAAAATTTAAAAGTTATTAAATAAAAATTTCGTATTATTTATCATATTATAACACAATAGTTTATACATAGAGCATAAAGGTAGTCCAAAAACGTAAAAGTAGTCATCAGTATTATAATATATATATTGTTAATTTTAAACAAAAATAAAATAGATAAAAAGAAAATGTTATCAGAAACACATATTACATTAATTAAACTTTGAAAATCCACAATAAAAAAACCTGCTCTTTTAGATCACTTTTCACGAAAAAAAACCCGACAAAACCCCGCAAAAACCAAATTCTTAAAGACCTGATTAACTTTGTTAGTACTTGTATTTGGGAGTTGTGTTTAGTTTTTTAGCTATAACTTCCAAACTAATAATGCTAACTAAAAGCGGTATTCAGCTAAATTGTAGCTTGAAGCACTAGCTACAAGTTTGTCCCATACTATAATAAGTTATCTTTATAAGTTATCTTGCAATTTAAATTTCTAGAGCAATATGTAAATGTTAGTTAGTACCTGCTCTAGGATTTGTGTTTACTTTTTTAGCTATAACTTCTAAACTAATTATGCTAACTGAAAGCAGTATTTAGCTAATTTGTAGCTTAAAAAACTAGCTACAAATTCATCTAATATTGTACTAAGATATCTTTAATAGTTATCTTGCAAAAACGAAATTCCTATAGCACTATTTAAAGTATAGTCAGTACCAGCACTTTCACATGTGTTTACTGTTTTAGCTGTAACTTCTAAACTAATTGTGTTAGCTACAAATTGTTTTTAGCTAATTTGTAGCTTGAGAAACTAGTTATAACTCTCTCTCAGACTATACTAAGATATGGTTAACAGTTATCTTGCAAAATCTAGATTCTCTCTGCCCTCATTAAATTTTCATTAGTACTAGCACTAGGACTTGTGCTTAGTTTTTTAGCTATAACTTCCAAACTAATAATGCTAACTAAGAACTGTCTTTAGCTAATTTGTGGCTACAAAAACTAGCTTTAACTTTGTCTAAAATTATTTTGCAAAATTTGTAATAATTATCCTACAAAACCCAAATTTTCAGTCCGCCTACTAAACTTTCGTCAGTGCTAGTATCAAGACATTTGCTTATCATAGACATATTGCTTACTTTTTGTGCTATAACTTCTAAACTAATTATATTAACTAAGAACTATCTTCAGCTATTTTGTAGCTTAAAATATTAGAAAAAAGATTGTCTAATACTATACTAATATATCTTTAGTAGTTACCTTCAAAACCCATAATTTTAGTGCACACGTTAACTTTTCGATAGTACCTGCATTCGGACTTGTGCTTATTATTTTAGCTATAACTTCTGAATTAAAAATGTTAACTCAAAACTTCTTTAGCCAATTTGTAGCTTAAAAAATTTGCTAAAAGTTTTACTAATACTGTACTGAGATATCTTTAATAATTATTAGGCAAAAACAAAATTCTCGATCATTCTACATATATTTTGGTAGTGCTAGTACCTAGACATTTCTTCAATTTTTTGCTATAACTTTGAAACTAGTTAAGCTAACTAAAAACTGTCTTTAGCAAAATTATAGTTTATAGAATTGTCTTTAATTTCATATAATACTATACTTAGATATCTTTGATAGTTTGCTTGCAAATTCACTTTTTCAGTCCCTCCAATAAATATTTGTCAGTACCAGAACTATGATATGCATTCATTAATTTCGCCAACTTCTAAACTAACTATGCTAACTGAGAACTATCTTTAGGTAATTTGTAGCTTAAAGAACTAGCTACAAATTTCTCTAATACCTTACAGGGATATCCTTAATAACTATCTTGCAAAAAAAACAAATTATGTGTGCACCAACATATATTTAACTAGTACAAGCCCTAGGATACATTTTGACATTACTTACCATATCTTCTAAACTAGCTATGCTAAATAAAAACTGCCTTTAGCTAATTTTTAGCTTGAGGAACTGGCTATAAATTTCCTTGATACCTCATAAGGACATTCTTAACAACTATGCTTCGAAAAACCAAATTTTCTGTGTTCCAAAACAAATTTTACTAGTACAAGCCATGGGACCCATTTTGACGTTTTCTAACATAACCTCTAAACTACTTGAGCTAACTTAAAACTGTCTTTAGCTAATTTGTAGCTTAAGAAACTAGCTACAAAGTTCCGTAATACCTCACAAAGACATCCTTAACAACTTTGCTTCCAAAACTCAAATTTTCTATCCCCCAACTCACCTTCTGCAAGCACTTGCACTAGGACACGTGCCTACTCCGTCAGCCATAACCTCAAAACCATCAACGCTAACTAAAAACAGTCTTCACCTAATTTATAGCCCAAACCACTAGCTACAATATTGTCTAACACTACTCATCACTAACCACAATACTTGTCCTCCAAAACCACCATTTATCACTAACGAGTTCTTACCACTAACTAACTCATCAACTTACCTTCTGTTCCCTCTGTTGCATTTCCAGGACATCAGCGGTATCTGCCGGTGGCGCCACGCAACTCAAACGTCTTTCGTTTCTTTCTAGCCAAGATTCGCACTCTCTTCTCGCGGTGTCGTATCTGGCACTGTCAGCCAACATGGCGTCCAGCTGGGCTTTGCGCTGGAGCAATTTGGTGAGCATTTTTGTATAGGGCTTTCATTCGATACCCCACATTGGAGAGACCTTTCATTTGATACCCCACATGTCTATGTTTAAAGTAAAACTTTCTGACTTATGTCTAATTTTGTGTTCGGCAACCCATTGGTCGCCTTCTGTTACATCTCTTGTAACTTTTGAACGGTTTGTCCAAAATGAATGAAATATTCGGCAAATTTATGCTAAATTACACAATCTATAATACTGTCCAGTATAGAAACTTTACAACAAGTTAGTATACTTTAAATTTGCAAACGTTAGAAATTATTTACTGAATAAGAAGTGTGTATGGAATCCTATTGCCTTGTTGTGTTTGTAAGTATGATATTTAGATAGAGCTCGTCGACACCTTTCATTTTATACCCCACATGCCTATATTTGAAGTAAAACGTTTTGAGGTATGATGGAAATATGGTTTGGCAACCCAATGGTTGGCTTTTGTTACATTGCTTGTAACTTTTGAACGGCTTGTATAAAGCGCATGGTTTATTCAGGAAATTTGTGCTAAATTAAATGCTTTATAATATTGTCTTGTATAGTTTGACTCTACAGCAACTTGGTGTACTTTAAAAGGCCAAAAATTGGTATCAAAAAATAAGTAAATTGAGTGTACGGAACCCTGTTGGTTTGTTGAGTATGTTACATATAAATTTGGATAGTGCTCGTTGAGACCTTTCATTTGATACCCAACATGCCTATATTTGAAGTAAAACTTTTTAACTCGCATTTGACCCGCTGTACTATTTATAGTACGACAACTCGTTTGTTAGCATTAATTTATTAAAACTCTTGTAACTTTTGAACGCTTTGTCCAAACTAAATGCAACATTCGGCAAATTTGTTCTAAATTATATTACCTATACCTGTACTTAATATCAATTCTTAAATTATCTCGGTATACTTTAAAATTGCAATAAAAACCAGAAAATTTGTGCTAAATATTGAATATATGTGGTTATACGGAAGCCTATTGATGTGTTTAGGAGTTTACTGGTATATTTCGTTAGTGCTGACTCTACAGCAACTTGGTGTACTTTAAAAGGCCAAAAATTGGTATGAAAAAATGAGTAAATTGAGTGTACGGAACCCTATTGGTTTGTTGAGTATGTTACATAGAAATTTGGATAGTGCTCGTCGAGACCTTTTATTTGATGCCCCACATGCCTATATTTGAAGTAAAACTTGTAAAGTTATGTTGCACCTAGAGTTCTGCAACCCATTGGTCGTCTCTTTGTTAAATCTCTTGTAACTTTTGAACAGTACGTCTAAAGTAAATAGTTTATTCGGTGAATTTGTTCTAAATTACACTGTTTATAATATGTTCTAACACAGTAACACTCTACAGCAACTTGGTAAACTTTAAATGACAAAAATTTATATTATAGATCAAATAAATAGTTTACATAGAATCCTGTGGGTTCGCTAAGTATGTTACTAAGATATTTAGATAGTGCTCGTAAAGACCTTTCATTTGATACCCCACATGCCTATATTTGAAGTAAAAAAAATCTTGACCCGTTGGTCTGCAACCCATTGGTCGACTTTTTATTGTATCGCGTGTAACTTTTGAACCGTTTATCCAAATTAAATAGTTTATTCGTCAAATCTGTTCTAAATTGAAAGATCTATAATATCCTCTAATACAGCCTTAAGTCAAACTACATTATTTTAATATTGCCTAAATAGACATTGTGACGCACATGGAGTTTGTTACTATGCTACTCGAGACCTATTATTTGATACCCCACATGAAGTAAAACCTGTAAACTTATGTTGCATCTAGAGTTCTGCAACCCATTGGTCGTCTCTTTGTTAAATCTCTTGTAACTATTGAACGCTTCGTCTAAAATGAATAGTTTATTCGGCAAATTTGTTCTAAATTAAAAGATCTATAATATCCTTTAATATAGTATTGCCTATCGTCAAATTGCAATCTTTTAATATTGCCTAAATAGACATTGTGACGTACGTGGAGTTTGTTACTATGATATTTGGATAGAGCTCGCCGAGACCTTTTATCTGATACCCCACATGCCTAACTTTGAAGTAAAATGTTTTGACTTATACAGGAATGCGAGTTCCGCAACCCATTGGTCGGCACTTTAATATATCTCTTGTAACTTTTGAATCGTTTGTCCAAAGTGAATAGTTTATTCGGTGAATTTGTTCTAAATTACACTGTTTATAATATGTTCTAACACAGTAAGACTCTACAGCAACTTGGTATATTTTAAATGACAAAAATTGATATTAGAAATTAAATAAATAACTGAAATTAACTAAAATAATAATAATACAGAACCCTATTGACATTTTGAGGCTGTTGTTATGACCGATGGATAAAGGTCGTCGAGACCTTTCATTTGATACCCAACAAGCCTATATTTGAAGTAAAACTTTTTGTCACATTTTGGACCTAATGTACTACTTATGATAATGATGATAATTTGTAGTTAATACTACAATAAACTTTTTAATTGTAATTTTTGTTAATGAAAGTTCAGTTTACACAAATATAATATTGGACAAAAACATTGAAAATTTAGTTGTCTTTAAAATTATCTAAGATTGTTTAAAGATAACTAAAATAATTTAAGAGTTATCTATAAAAATATAGATAAATGTACCACAAAGTATTATATGAAATAATGGAATATGATGATGTTTAAGTGTATTTTTTTAGTAATGAAAGTTTATTTGACATAAACATATTATTAGACAAAAACGAAGATAATTTAATTGACTTTTAATATATATCAGGTTGTTTTAAGATATCTAAGATAATTTAAAAGTTTTCTTCAAAAGTATAGATTAATGTACCGCCAAATGTTATGTAATATATATATTAGGGTGGTCCTTAAAATGGTCATTTTCGAATTTCCTTGCTCCCAGGGGCTCAAATGGTTCCAAATAGATAAAAAACAATTCTCTGAAAGTTTTAGCTCTTAATATTAACGTTTAGATAGAGCGCAATTCACTCAAACTTTGTATGGAAAGAGCATAGAAAATTTTTTGAAAATTTAAAAAAAATGTTTTAGTTATGACTTAGCGACAAATGAATGAGTTTTATTCATTCATTTGTTCGCTAAATTACATCTAAAAAAATTTTTTAAATTTTTGAAAATTTTTCCATGCTATTTCCATACAAAACTTTGATTGAATTGCGCTCTATCTAAACGTTAATATTTGGAGCTAAAACTTTCAGAGAATTGTTTTTTATCTATTTGGAACCATTTGAGCCCCTGGGATCAAGGAAATTCAAAAATGACCATTTTAAGGACCACCCTAATATATTTATATATATATATATACTAGCTAACCCGGCAAACGTTGTTTTGCCATAAAAAACATCTAAATTGATAAAAAATTAATAAAAGTGCCAAAAATCAAATATTTAATAGATTTGGACTCGGATTCTTTGACAAATAGTTAAAAACTTGTTATAATTTTCAAAATTATTTGACTTTTCATACTTCGTAAATTAATTCACTCGCATCACAGTTTTTTTTGTTTATTATACTTTTGTCATGTCATATATGCCAATAAAATTTTCTTTCAAATATTATTTATTTTTTAATAAATTAATAATTATTTTAAGTCATCAATGAATAAATTATATAATTGTTAAATTCATAAGTTTGGCTAAATCAACACAGGAATATTGTGGAAATAAATATTTTTTTACATAAAGCTCTGATTTTTGACATTTGCATTTTATTTCAATTTAATTATAACTGTCAAAATATTTTCTTTTCGATCGAAATTTAATATAATATGATATAATATTTAGTTTGTCTGGTTTGTTTTTGTCAGATTGCAATGATACCTTCAGATTGTACTATTCCATTTAAGAGGTTACAATTTTCTGTATGATTAACGTATGATGGCAATCAAAATTTATCTCAACTCATATAATAATAATATTTTATTTTAATTACACAAATTTCTTTACACTTCGATAATTAATTCCAACGCATGATGCAGGTGTTTTGTTTATTTTAATTTTGTTTATGTCAATTTTTTTTTAAATTAATGAATAAATCAGGTTTCAGTCTAAATTAACAAATCAGTATCTTCATCTGAATATACAATTTTTTATATAAATATTTGATTTTTTACATTTTCATTTAATTGAAAAATAGTGAATGTCAATTTCATATATTCAATATGCAGTATATTTGTAAATGTCAAAATATTTCCTTTTTGGTCGAAAATTAATATATGATATTTATTTTACAATATTGTGTTGTATCTATAATTTGTTCGGCAATATAACTTGGAATAATTAATTTATTTGTTTCTTATTGAAGTCGTTAAACATTTTTTTTTGTGAAATGTCAAATTTTTGTTTATGATTAATTTTAAATTCAATATGTTGCTTTTTTATTGTGATCTCTGATCTATAAGGTTTTGATGAAGTTTTGGTATCCGAAATAATTTGGTAAGCTAATCAAATAAATATAAATTGTAAATCTATTTATATAATTATTTTCATAAATTTTGCCAAATGACATTTGACGATTTTCATGTCAACATTTATTCAAATTTATAAACATTGACTTTTAATTAGATTTAAAACTATAAATTGTGATTTTGAATATAGCATTTCATCTAATTTGGATATAAATGTTGGATATATCTATATATGTACATGTTTTTGAATTATATTTTCTGAACTGTCAATTTTTGTTTTTCAAAAATCATAAATCTTTTTTTCTCAAATTTTCCATAAATTTTGACATTTGTCATTTTAGTGTTTTGTTTTTTTTTTGCCATTTTCTGTCAAAATTTTTTAAAAATATTTATTTTACAATATTGTTTTGTATCTATAATTTGTTAGGCAATATTTTCTATAACATAACTTGGAATAATTAATTTATTTGCGTCTTATTGAAGTAACTCGTTAAACATTTTTTTTTTGTGACATGTCAAAATTTTGGTTATGATTATTTTTAAATTCAAGTGCCGCTTTTTTATTGTGATCTCTGATCTATAAGGTTTTAATGAAGTTTTGGTTTCCGAAATAATTTAGTAAGCTAATCAATTAAATCTAAATCATAAATCTATTTATATAATTATTTTCATAAATTTTGACAGATGACATTTATTTTTTTTTCATGTCAACATTTATTTAAATTTTTAAGCATTGATTTTTAATTAGATTTAAAACTATAATCAGTGATTTTGTATGTAGCATTTCATCAAATTTGGATATAAATGTTGGATATTTCTAAATATGTACATGTTTTTGAATTTTATTTTTTGAAATGTCAAATTTTTTTTTCAAAAATTATATATCCAAATTTCCTTTAATTTTGACATTTGTCATTTTAGTGTTTTGTTTTTTTTTTGGTCATTTTCTGTCAAAATGTTTAGAAATTTATAAAAATTATATATTTATATTTCAAATTTACTTTTCAAAATTTCCTATAACCTAAGTTGGATATATATGCACACGATGAGCCATTAAAATTTAAAATCGGTCCAGTAGTTTGGGCGTCCATCGCGAACCAACATCGTGACACGAGATTTATATATATATAGATATATATATATATATATATATGACTGTGTCAAGCATTGCAAGGAATAGTTGGTGTTTTTTGTATATCAAAAATTAAATGAAATTTAAATAAATTATTAAAGAATGTGTAGTATATAAGTAACTGTTTTTGAAATTACACTGAAGATGAGACACACCCTGGTCTCGAAACGTCTGTAATCATAAAATAAAGTTGTGTTAAACAAATCTGAGTGCTGTTTTGTTCATATTAAACAATTAATATTCGTTCCACTCATATCATATATATATATATGTTAGATGCTTAACTTTAACATTCACTCAGTATTTATCACAAAGATCAAATACCTCAACTCTGGCTAACTGAAATTAAATCACAAGTTAATATAATACACACATATAATGATAACAACCAAATATATTTAGTCAGGATATATATTTATTACCATAGATGTTTACGCCTCTGAGTCCAGTTAAGTAAGACCGAATATTTATTTATTTATTTACATGACAATCAAAAACAACATGGCGACTTATATGAAGTATGTACAAGATACAGCATAGACTTAATGTTGGTAGCTATGCTGGCGCGAATATTCAAGTCGCCAACATATATATATATATACTAGCTGACCCGGCAAACGTTGTTTTGCTAAGTTAGGTATTTCTAAGCAACTTCTAAAGAATAAAAAAAGAATACTTTATTTTAGGAGTGGTAGGATGTATAGTTTGAATGGTACAGACAATGAGGTATTATAAACACAATAAACTTCAAAGTCCACTTGTATAATAATAAATTATATAATTCATAATAACAATATTCGTTTGACCATATTTTGTTAATACAATCAAACAGGAAGTTTTATACATTTTCTATAAACATATGGTATAATTCAATCCAAGTCTTTTTTAATCTTTATCCGTGGTCAATGTTCAGTTGGTCATTTTTGCCCCACACAGATGTAAGTTTTTAAAGTGTTGAATCTCATTCAAAATTAACATTACATCTTATAAAACAATTAAATAGTTAAAATTTACATTAAGGTCTCGTGAACTAAATCACAATGCTCACAACCCAAAAAACTAACAACAAAAAGAAATACTTTTGTTATGGATTTTCAAAGATTACTGTTTATCTCCTGATAGCAAAGTTATAAGAATCAAGGTTATAGCTGGTTATACATCTTTTCCCCTCTACTTTCAAATATTGTTGTTGAACAATGCTAAACTTTACTAATTTTTAAGATATTGGTGGTGAATCTTATTAACCCCAGATCTTCATATATTACTCTACATTCTTCGATAAATTCATAGAAAAATTTTCCAGTTTATTCTTCAAAATTAGTGGAAAATAACCATTATTAAATTATATTTTACATTGCATTATCCAATGATTGTTGAAGTTCTTCATCTTTTTCAATTTGTAGAGTGATTCAATAAAACATGCACGATACCTGACTGTGTCTAAAATGCATGGATTTTGACATATCTTTTGAAAGGAATACCTTCAGAATTGTACTCATTTTTCTGCTATACTTGTTCTAGTACCCAAACTGTCCATACATTTAATTGAATGCGAGCATTGTAATCAATTTTCAAAATATTTTATTCCAGAGAACTTGTAATTATGTGCATTGACATTTTTACAGATGTGTGTTCCAAAGTAATATTATCAACCAAATCTTCTTATTTGATTAGTGATCTGTTATATCTGGGAATAAGTTATTCGACAAAATGTCCTCTTTAATCGATTCCAAATTTAGGTTTTTAATTTAAATAATCTAAATAAAATAATGATATAATCTAGAAAATATTTTATAAATACTAATGAATATAAAATTATGCAACTAAGACTGAGCCCAATCCGTACAGCCATGTTAACGTTTTACCCCGAATTGTTATATAGCTATATAAAATGAACATTTCTCCTTTATGAATTTGATTGAACATATGTACATTTCCAACATGAGTACATATTGTGATAAATTTCAATGTGTTTATTTTGATTTTCCTTTTTTGCAACCGTGTATCCAAATTAGTGGCATCTTTGTTATCACCATGACTTGTAAATAGTATGTTCGGGAAGTAATTGGAAAAAGACCCATCTGAACAAAATAAAGAAAATTCTGTATGTGGGATATGTTAAAATATTTCAATTTTTTTATTGCAAATTGGAATGCTGGAAAAACTTTTTTTTGTGCACGACCTATTTGCATGATGAAATCATGTAATATAATGCAAGTTCGTACTGCTGATACTAAGCAATTTTCAAACAACTTTGTTTCCGAAGATCTGTGATTTCCGAAGATTACTATCTGTGTTATAATCCAATTTTCTTATTCATATTGCTGTCTATTATAACTTGCAATAAGTGATTGGACAGAAATGTCTATGGAGGCCCCATCGATGAATTCCAAATTTAGGATTTCAATTTGAATAACCTAAATGCTATAATAATATAATTCATAAAATGTTTTGGTAACACATTATTCACAATTGTAATGAAAAATTTGTATTGTAAATAGATTGTACTGTAAATATTTGTAATGATTACTTCCATATCTGATTAAACTGCACTTATGTTGATGTCACATGTCATAATGCGATCTTCATAAGCAATTTTCAAGCAACTTTGTTTCCGAAGAACTTGTACTTGTATGTACACATAATTGAAATTTTTATGAATATGATTTCTAAAATTACTATATGTGTTATAATCCAATATTCTTATTCATATCGCTGTCTATGGTGTCCCCTTCGATGAATTCCAAATTTAAGATCTCAATTTGAATAACCTATATGCAATAATAATATAATTCAGAAAATGTTATGGTAACACATTATTCACATTAAACCAATAAGTACTTGCACAGCACAGCGTTTGAAACAAATTTATTTATTTTTTCATAAGCAAGCCTTAATCAATCAATAATAATAGAATTATTTCAAGCTGTTGATAAAAGAATACAAATAGGCAGTGAGCAAACACTTGAGAATTAAATAAAAACCTCATATAAAATCAAAATAAGCATTCTTATTAACATTTAAAAACATATAAATAATTAAATTTTAAAATTAAAAGAATAACACATAATCTGTTCCAACTTGACAATCATCTATTTGACACATGAGTAAGCGATACTCTATACATCTGTCATTTGAATAATATTGTGTGGGAAGCCATTTTGAATCAAGTGCTGTTTACCAAAAATTTTCAAATTAAAAATGTAAAGTTTCTACGCGGATTTGAGATATTATCTCACCTTTTGGACAATCTCTGGATTGGCACGAATTTTTCAAGACTAAGACTGGCCAAATCCATTCAGCCGTTTTCGAGTTTTATTCGGACATTTGAAAGACAGCTCCATTTTTATATATAAGATATATATATATATATATATATATATATATATGATGAAAGTTTCGTCGACGTTGATACATATTTGTAAATTTTTAGCAGCCCAACAGTCGAATTAAAAAAAAGATTAAATAACAAAAATTATTTATTCCATTATACGTTTCGACACTTGATGTGTGTCATCATTCAGTAATCTAAAAAACATTAAACATAATTGCACAAGTGATGATAAATATAAATATATAAAAGGAGGAAATTATACATACCAAACCAGGAAAAACAAAAAACATTAATTATGATGTGAAAATTGATATAACACTAACTTTGTGTAAAATAATAAAAAACTATTATTAACAAAAACGAGATTATAGGAGGAGCAAATATTGCCCTCCTATATTTAAGTTAACATCAGAAAGTGTTGTGTGTACTATCAAGGCTAAACATACACTCAGCGCAGTGTAAGCCACGTGCGCGTATGGGAATGGGAGGAGGGAGTAGCAAGAACGAAAGAGGAAGGAAAAAACAGAGAAGAAAATATATATATATATATATATATATATGTATAATTGATAACTTCTAGAACAAAAATGCGAGAAAAACCAACAAATTTTTCTTAACATACAAATAAAAAATAATAAATCTCAAACCAAAACATATAGACCGATTCTGCCTTAACATGGCTACGCTCTGTTACCACACTTGCATGTTAGCATAACATGCCTCGCGTAAGTGTATGTTAAAGATTTGTTATTCTCGGCGCACCAATTTTATGAGAATGAATCGTGTTATGGCGTAACATGAGCGAACAAAGATTTTGGTTTTTTGATGTTGGCTCTCTGTGTTTGTACTCTCGAAATCGGCAATAATCTATCTCTACGGTGCTGACGCGAACGGTTTTTTCAATTTTGGATATACTTGTACTGGACTTCCAGTCAAAAAGCGTTCACGATTTTTTTAGATAAATATATTTTACATACAAAATGGCCAGTGATACGCAAATGAAAAGAGCCAAAAAAACTAATCCGGCGCAGTACGAAATATATGTTGATTTTTTAATCAGCAACCCACAATTCGTTGCTAATAAATTAAGCCCCTCGTTCGACAAGGATTATTTCAGTGCAAAGTGGGAGGAATTGACCAATTTGTTAAACTCATGTGGTCAAGGGCCTAATAGGCCTACTGAATCCTGGATGAAGGTAAAAGTTTTTGTTGCTAGTATGTTATATTTTTGAAAATGATAATTCATATGTTATTAAATTGATATAGATATTTGCGGGTTAGAAAAACCAGACAAAAGCCAAAGCAAGGAAACAAAAAGCTCATACTTTAGCAACAGGAGGTGGGCCTGCATTAACCAATTGCTTGACAGAGGTCGAACAAAAGGCCTTAGGTGTTTGGGGTCTAGGGTCAATTGATGGCCATCCAGATCTGGAAATGGATATTGGACTAAATGTAATTTCATTATATATATGTATATATACATATACACATATTAAATTCTTTAATAGTATCCTATCGAAAAATCTGTCAGCAACGAGGCTGAACTTGATTCTGTTAATGTTGATCCTGAGGTAGAAGATATAATGCCACCTCCAGAATTTTTAGATGATGCCCCTAGACCACCAATGCAGAGACGAAGAACTTCTGGCAATAGTAAGTATAATTTTTCTTCTATTTTAAATATTACTTATATTACTATGTGATACATTCTGCATTTTATTATTTTAAGATGAATTAAATCACCTCGTAAACTCAAGGGAATACGTATTGAAAAGACAAACAGAGTCTCTTACTAACATGATGGAGAAACAGACAGAGGCGCTGCAATGCATAGCTGATCAATTGAAAATTCTCAATAATACATTAAAAAATAAATTTAACATCCAATAAATTTTGTTTTTTATTCCTTTATATATATATATATATATATATATATATTTATTTATTTATTTAAAATAATTACATTTATGTAGCTATAAAAATACAATCTTTTTTTTTAAGTGAATGTTATGGTATTAAAAATATCTTCTGGCATAAGAATTTCTGATGTTATATGCCATATTATCTGCCTCATTGTATACTTCTGAAATATTTAAATCAATTAATTTTAACTACACATTTGAAATACAATTATTTGGTATCTAACCGTTTCCAAAATCATCACTATATTCCGTCAGTTCTTCATCCAGAGGAATATTATTTACTCTGCATATATTATGCAGAGTAAATACTGCATACACAATTTTTCCTGCCACATCAGGTGTATAATGCAGTGTCCTGTGACGATGCAAACATCGAAAACGACTTTTAACAACACCAAATGTTCTCTCTATTACATTGCGAGTCTTTTTGTGGAACTTATTGTATTTCTCCTGGGTAGAGCCTACTGGCGTCCTATATGGTGTGAGTAGGCAATGTTCCAAAGGGTACAACTAATATATATTTTTTTCCTTATTTGATTTGCGATATTAAATATATTCTTGAATTGCCCAATAAATATGTCCCATCATCAGCATTATGATTTAGCAGGGCTCTGACTGTCGAAACCTTCCAAATGGCTGCATCATGAGTGGAGCCAGGATATCTGCTGCTCGCAAACAATATCCGTTCATCGGCATCACATATCTAATATTATTTATTATCATGTTAGTCTTCAAAATTCTTAAGCAAAATAAAATAATACTTACTACTTCAATATTAATTGAGTAATAGCCCTTCCTATTCATATAAATAGCAGCTGGTGCCACGGGGTGATCTTTTTTGGGAGCCACTATACTTATGTGTGTGCAGTCTATGCACCCAATAATGCCAGGCATGCCAAACTTCGTATAAAATCTGTTAAATAGCAACATATTACAGACCATGTTCAATGTACACGAAGTGGTGTAACATATACCTCTTTTTATTTTCATCTCTTTCTGATAAGGTTTTAGGAAAATTCACATACTTTGGTGTAGCATGCTTTATAATTAAATCAGTCACTGTTTTAATGCAGCGACTGACTGAAGGCTGGCTCATAGAATTTAAATGGCAATTGCCTACATCAGTCTGATATGAGCCATGACCAAAAAAATGAAGCGCTGCAAGTACCTATAATGAAATTTCAGTTATTAGTATTTCAAAAAAATTAATTCATTTTAATTTCCAATACCTGCAAATAAAAAGGGATACTCCATGATGCTGTATGAGTCTCCGCATGTGGTTCCAACAGTTCTATTAAATCTTTCATAACATTTTTCGTTAATCGAAATTTTTTTATAAAAATTTCATCACTCACTTCCCATATTTTATCTGCATCTCTGAGATACCTAAGGGCGTATCTTTGCCTGTATCTAAAATGTTGTGGCATTTAATAATTTTAATACTTTTGAGTAATACATTCATTACAATAACAGTATGAATTATATTAAAATTCAAACATACCTTCTTCTCCTACTATCTGCTGCCCAAATTATTCCAAAAAACGCCATATTAACAATTTGAAATTCACAATAAAATCTAAACCAAACCTAATAATATCACTTTGCTTACATTAACAATAACCTCAAAGAAGCATGTTAAACGCATAAATGTCAAAATAGCAAATGTCAAATCTGTTCATAGTACAACTTCTCGTCAATGTTATAGCGATAAGTGCGAGTTTCTGACTACGTTTATTTTCAGAGGGTCAGCGTAACATTAATGTCATTAATCATATGATAAAACACATACCGCCGAGAATAACTGTTACACTTATAATGACATTTTAAACGACATAAGTGTGAACTTGTCGTAAAATTGAAACCGAGAATCGGCCCAATAGTCTTCAATTTAAGGGTTGAGGTTTAATCAAAGGTCCATGACCTTTCTATACCCGAATTACCAACCCCAAAGTAACCCAACCCATATGACGTCATTAAAAATAGATTACTGCAACCCACCGTGAGTAAAGTGGGTCGATAAGGGATGCTAAATAATTTTATAAGGGAATAAAATATGTGTTTAAATCAAAACAAACATTAAAAACATATCAAGGGTTGATTTATTGCAATTTTAAAGTATACCGAGTTGCTGTAGAGCATTGGGGTAAAAGACAATATTTTAGATAATTTAATTTTGAACTAATTTCCCGAAGACATCATTCATATCAATCGAATGGTTTAGAAGTTACAAGCGACGAAACAAAACAATATCAATATTAAATATACAACTTTGCTTCCGCCAGATTTTATAAGGCGAGTCCTCCAAAATAATGGCGGAAGCAAAGTTGTACACTTTCAAATGCATTTTAGAGTATACCGAGTTGCTGTAGAGCATTGTGGTATAAGCAATATTGTAGACTGTTTAATTTTGCATAAATTTCCCGAAGACATCATTCATATCAGCCGAATGGTTTAGAAGTTATATGAGTTGAAACAAAAGTACACTCGGTATACTGCGTTCCAATGCAATATGTCATCGTGCGCAATATGTGTGAAGTCTTAGAAAATGTTGAATTTTGTATGGAAACTAGTGTAATTTTGTACTTGAGTATTTAAGTGCTATTTTAAAGTATACCGAGTTGCTGTAGAGCTTTGTGGTACAAAACAATATTGTAGATTATTTAATTTTGAACAAATTTGCCGAATGTTGCGTTCAGTTTGGGCAAACCGTTCAAAAGTTACAAGAGATTTAATAAATAAATGCACACAAACGAGTTGCTGTACTACAAATAGTACAGCGGGTCAAATGCGCGTTAAGAAGTTTTACTTCAAACATGAGCATGTTGGGTATCAAATGAAAGGTCTCGACGAGTACAATCTAAATATCATAGTAACATACTCGTTACAAGCCTGAAAGGTTCCGTACATGACATTCACTCAGGTTCTGATGTCTATTTTTGTTAGTTTAAAGTATATCAAGTTGCTGTAGAGTTTCACTGTACTAGACCATTTTATAGATATTAAAATTTAAAACAAATTTGCCGAATATCATATGCCAACGGTTCAAAAGTTACGAGTGATTTAATAAAAGGTAGACCAATGGGTTGCAGAATTGGGAGTTAAATATAAATTAAAGAGTTTCACTTCAAATATAGGCATATGGGGTATCAAATGAAAAGTCTCGACAAGCTTTATCCAAATGTACTAATAACAAACCTTAAAAAAAACCTATAAGCTTCTATACACATAATTTAACTAATTCCAAATATCATTTTTGCCGTTTAAAGCATTCTAAGTTACTGTTTAGTGTTACTATACTAGACAATGTTTTTCACAATAAAATCTAGCATTTACTTCGGTCAAACCATTTAAAAGTTACAAGAGATATAATAAAAAGTCAACCTATGGGTTGCAGAACCCGAAGACAAACTTAGGTCAGAAAGTTTTACTTCAAATATAGGCATGTGGGGTATCAAATGAAAGGTCTCGACGAGCACTTTACAAGTAACATATTTACAAACTCAATAAACCAATAGGGTTCTGTACACATAATTTATTTCATTTCTAATAACTAACTTTTGCAATTTTAATGTATCAAGTCATCGTAGAGTCATAGTATGCAAGACAATATTATAGATAATTTAATTTAGAACAAATTTGCAGAATACTTCATCTATTTTCGACCAACGGTTCAAAAGTTACAAGATATTTAATAAACAGTCGACCAATGGGTTGCAGAACCCGAAGATAGACACAAGTCAGAAAGTTTTAGTTCAAATATAGACATGTGGGGTATCAAATGAAAGGTCTCGACGAGCACTATACAAATATCATTAAAATAAACTCAAATAACCAATAGAGTTCTGCACAAATTGTTTATTCAATTTCTAACGTCTTATTTTTGCAAATTTAAAGTACAAAAACTTGCTGCAGGGTGTTACCTTATTAAACATATTAAAAAACGAGTAATTTAACACAAATTTGTCGAATGTTGCATTCAAATCGGACAAACCGTTCATAAGTTACAAGAAATGTAACAAAAGTAGACCATTGGGTTGCAGAACTCGCGGTCCAACATAAGTTTACACATTTTACTTCAAATATAGGCATGTGGGATATCAAATGAAAGGTCTCGACGAGCTCTATACAAATAACCTACTACCCTTGCAAACAAAGCAACAGGGTTCCGTACACACACCCAACTCCATACAACACACTTCTACAAAACCACATAAACACACATATAGACAATATCAATCTTTTTTATTCTTTACCACTATATTTTATCGCACTAATGAATGATTTACTAAACTACCACCACTTTGCACTACTCTTTTTTATTTAGTTTAGCAAAATGATTTATTTTCCAAATAAATAATATGAAATGTGTGTCTACGTCTACTACGAGTCTGTCGGCTACTGAATCGGCTGCTACGGCAGCGCGTAGACGCCGGTCGATGAAAACGTAGAGGGGAAATATAAACAGGGTTGGGTAAAAGCAACCCTTAAATGAATTTTGAATGATGATAACAAATAAAATAATAATATTGATAATAATTATCAGAATATTTAATAATAATGATAAGAAAATAAAAAAGGACTCGACTGACGAGCAAACTGATAATTTTGCAATATGACTCTACTGACGAGAAAATTAAATCTATTAATATATTAAATAAAATGTTAGCGTAAAAGGGACTCTACTGACGAACAAATTAACTAAAAAAAATTCCATTATCTTACCCCTAAATTGGAAAAATGCTCCCGTAAAGTCACATTCTAAACGCGCTTGCGAATATATTTGTACCAGGTCGTCACTCAGACTGTGCTTAGGGTTGATTTTTGCATTTTTGAACCCAAAATTACATTTCTACTAATTTTATACCAAATTGGAAAAGTGCTCCAGTAAAGTCACATTCTAAACACCCTTGCGAAAAGATTTGTACTAGGTTGTAACTTAGACTGTACCTAGATAGGCAAGTTTTTTTTGTCTTTTCTATAATTTTCACGAAATTGGAAAAGTGCTCCATAAAATCTCATTCTAAACGCCCTTACAAATATATTTGTACCAGATTGTCATTTGGACTGTGCCCAGAAGGCTTCTTTTTTCATATTTTGAAAAAAAAATTTCAACATATTGATAAAAATGAACTCTAATGACGAGCAAATTAAACTGGATTTTATAATTTTTTGAAAAGAAAATAGGATTCTACTGACGAGCAAATTTAACTCTACGAACGAACAAATTGTATCCAAAAAATAATAGCAAAAAAGGAGTCTACTAACAAACAAATCAAAATGTTGATAAAAAAGGGACTCTACTGACGAGAAAATATATTTTTAAGAAAAGGGATTCTACTGACGAGCGAATTAATAATATATTTAAAAGATAACGAAACTATTGACAAAATATTTAAAAAAATGTAGAAGACTTTTCCAATTTTGTGATAAAAAGGGACTGTACTGACGTGCAAACTAAAACAGAGTAAAAAAGAATCCTACTGACAATTGACGAGTAAATTATATAACAACGAAAATGAAAATAGAACTCTACTGACAAGCAAACTGATAATTTTGCAATATGACTTTACTGACAAAAAAATTAGATCTATTAGAATATTAAATAAAATGTAGCGTAAAAGGGACTCTACTGACGAGCAAATTAAATATAAGAAAAGAAAAAGATAATAATTTATTATCAATATTATTATTTTATTTGTGAATATCATTCAAAATAGGTTCAAATTGAAATTTTCTTTTCTTATATTTAATTTGCTCGTCAGTAGAGTCCCTTTTACGCTACATTTTATTTAATATTCTAATTATTATTAATAATGTTAAGAATATAATAATTATAATAATAATAGTGTTTAGAAGATGAAAAAGGACTCTACTGACAAGCAAATTCAATAACAACGTAGAAAATGAAAATAGAACTCTACTGATAAGCAAACTGATAATTTAAGATACTGATTAGAACTTTACTGACGAGAAAATTAAATCTAATAGAATATTAAATAAAATGTTAATGTAAAAGAAGAGAGAAGTCAGTAGAGTCCTTTTTTAATATTATAATTTTCTAAAATTAGTTTGTTCGTCAGTAGAGTCCTTTTTTAATATTATAATTTTCTAAAATTAATTTGCTCGTCAGTAGAGTCCCTTTTCAATATTACAATCTTCTAAAATCAATTTGCTCGTCAGTAGACTCCTTTTTTAATATTATAATTTTCTAAAATTAGTTTGTTCGTCAGTAGAGTCCTTTTTTAATATTATAATTTTCTAAAATTAATTTGCTCGTCAGTAGAGTCCCTTTTCAATATTACAATCTTCTAAAATCAATTTGCTCGTCAGTAGACTCCTTTTTTAATATTATAATTTTCTAAAATTAATTTACTCGTCAGTAGAGTCCATCTCAATAATCGATAATAAATTTGCTCGTTAGTAGAGTCCCTTTTCATATCATAATTTTCCAATTAACTCTAATCGGCAGTACAGTCCTTTTTCCATATTATATCCGTTTCCATATTAAAATGTTCTAAAATATTAAATAAAATGTCAATGTAAAAGGGATTCTACTGACGAGCAAATTATAAATAAGAAAAGAAAATTTCAATTTGAATGTATCTACCCCTAAATTGGAAAAGTGCTCCAGTAAAGTCACATTCTAAACGCCCTTGCTAATATATTTGTTTGAGGTTGTCAGTGAGACTGTGCTTAGTCAGGGTAATTTTTTGAATTTTTTAACCCAAAATTACATTTCTACTAATTTTATACCAAATTGGAAAAGTGCTCCAGTAAAGTCACAATCTAAACGTCGTTGTAAATATATTTGTACCATGTTGTCACTTAGACTGTGCTTAACTTGGGTAATTTTTCGAATTTTTTTAACCCAAAATTACATTACATTTTTACTAAATTTTCACAAAATTAGAAAAAAAAGTGAAGTCACATTCTAAACGCACTTACAAATATATTTGTACCAAGTTGTCACTTAGACTGTGCCTAGAAGGTTTCTTTTTCGATTTTTTTTAATAATTTTCACAAATTTCTAAAAATGAACTCTACTGACGAGCAAATTAAACTGGATTTTATGTTTTTGTTTGACGGGGAATTTCAACTTGAGCTTTAGAAAATGATTGAAAAGAAGAAGTGATTCTACTGACAGGTAAATAGAAATTTTAAGTTAATAAGGAAATCTACTAACAAGCAAAAATATTAAAAAAAGGACTCTACTGACGAACAAATCGGTATAAAAAGAACAATTATTCATATGTATATAGTTTAGTACTAGTATGTATAAAAAGGAACTCTACTGTCAAGTTGATAAAAAGGAACTCTACGGACGAACAAATATAAATATTAGTATTAAAAGTATTTGCTTCTGACGAGCAAATGAAAATGTCAAGAAAAAAGGCGACTCTACTGACGAGCAAATGCACGATTCACAGAATTATTTATCTTATTTCAAGCAAATAAATATTAATGATAAAAAGGACTCTACTGACGAGCTAAATTTGCACTTCAGTACCGTCCTTTTGTTTTAAATAATTTTTACAAAATTTTTATTCAAAATTAAAATTAATTGGGCTGTCAGTAGAGTCCCCTAAAAACTATACTGTTGGGCAAACTAAATCTAGATTCCAAATAAAATAATACTATGACGTCACAATAGAGAAATGAACTCTACTGACGAGCAAACCGATTATAAATTTTAAGAAAAGAAACTATTAAAGGCATGTTATAACAAAAGGACTCTACTGACGAGCAAACTGATTTTACATATTCAAAAAATTAATTTGTTCCAAATGATAATTTATTTTGCTCGTCAGTAGAGTCCTTTTCTTGTAAAAATAACAGTTTTTATATTTTTTTCACTTGTATCAAACAATTCGATATTTAATAAGTAGAGTCCGTTTTTATATCATACTTTGATATTTAGTAGATTTTCATTTTATGTTTTACTTTTCTTTTTGATTTGCTTGCTAGTAGACTCCCTTTTTAATATTATAATTTTTGATTTGCTCTTCAGTAGAGTCCCTTTGTGTTTATTTGCTCGTCAGTAGAGTCCCTTTTTTAAAAAAAAAATGTAAAAATTGTTTGTCGGTAGTTTTAATTCCAAAAAATTTCCGAAATTGCTCGTCAGTAGAGTCCCTTTTATAAAATTATCCTTATAGCAAATTAAAATCTGTATTTACTTTGCTTGTCAGTAGAGTTCTTTTTGTGAAGAATAACAACATGATAATAATTTCGTTATTATTTCAAAATCATAGTCATCATATCATCAGTAGAGTCCCTTTTTAGTATTAAAATTTTCTAAGTTGCTTGTCAGTAGAGTCCTTTTTTAATATTCTAGATTGACGAAAAAAATATGTTTGCTCGTCAGTAGAGTCCCTTTTTAATATTATAATTTTCTAAAATGAATTTGCTCGTCGGTAGAGTCCCTTTTTACCTCTAATAGCAATTTAATTTGCTCGTCAGTAGAGTCTTTTTTTAAATAACTTCTCCATTTCTTGCACTTTTATTGGAACATTCTGCATTAAATTTGTTCGTCAGTAGAGTCCTTTTTCACTCCAATATCACATTTAAAGGTGAGAGAGTGAGCTGAGGGGTGTGGTGTGGCAGAATGTTTCCGTTAATTTTTTCCGACGAGCAACAGAGCGGTGTCGGCGGAACGGGTAGATTCATCCCTCGTTCTACCGTAAAACAACCCTCCACCGTATCGCTATCGTATCGTATCGTCGTATCTGTCTTTGACGTTGTGGCGCTTGCGCACAAGGGCGCACGAGGGCGGACAAACACGACGAATCGAGAAAGAGAAAGTTTTAGGGCGGTTTTCGATACGACAAGGGTGGTTAAAGGACATATTGAGAATATAAAATATGATGCGAAATAGTATCTCGCGTTTGTGGAGATGTAACTCTACTGACGAGCAAATAAAATTTTTATTAAAAATGAACTCTATTAAGCAAATCTCAATTTAATAGAAAATGAAACTCTCATAACAAGCAAACAAAAATTTTAATAGAAAAGGACTCTACTGACGAGCAAATTCATTTAAAAATTATAATAATAAAAAGAGACGACGAGCAAATTAATTAAAAAATCCTGATATTAAAAAGGACCTTACTGACGAGCAAATTAGAAAATTATAATATAAAAAGAGACTCTACTGACAAGCAAATTCACTTGGAATATCATATTATTAAAAAGGAATTCGACCGACGAGCAAATTATTTTGAAAAAATAATAATAAAAAAGGGACCCTACTGAGCAAAAAAATTTAATTTTGATTATTTAGATAAAAAAGGACTCTACTGACGAACAAATTTAATTTCGATTGATAAAAAAGGATTCTTACTTTTACTTTTATTTAGCTCGTCAGTAGAGTCCTTTTAAGTTACATATCAAATATGCCATTCGATAATATTAATTTATATTGTAATTATCTCGTCAGTAGAATCAATTTTTTATTTTAATCCCTTTGCTGTTAAATAAAACATTAATATTATTTGCTCGTCAGTAGAGTCTCTTTCTATTGTTTGATTTTAGTAGAGTGCTTTTTTTATGTTCTTCTAGCTCATAGGTGGGGAACCTGCGGCCTCGAGGCCGCATGCGGCCTCCAGGAGGTTTTTGTGCGGCCCTTGCCGTCTAGTACAAAACAGCAGAGTTACTTTCAAACAACTATTGTACAAAAATCCCACCAAAAACAGTCATATTGTAACACGACATCAGATTACTAGCCTGAAAAACAGGCTCTTAGGCAGATACGAAATAGAGATGTAATATATTATATTAATATTATTTAATATAAGCAATATTTTCGATTTCGCAAGACATCGCCTATTATATGATACAAGAAGTATTATAAAAAATTAACAGTGCAAAAAAATCGTTAGCACCCGAGTTGAAGATTTTTGTGCGTATCCGTAGTAAAATGATAAAAATTGATACTTCTCGCAAGCAAAAGCAAATCCGCAGCTTTGGCGGAGATCGAGCAACCAGATTTTACCTAGATATATCGGCAATTTTATGAGACCATAGTTATAAAATGACACAAAACTATACCTTTTTTCATAAAAACACAAAATATATTTTTGAAAATTGGTGTCTAGTGGCAAGTTACTGAAACTTTCCGTACTGAAAATTACATTTTATAAAAAGTTTTAAATTTTTTTGAAAAATGATGAAAATTGAATTTAAGAAACCTTTTTTTCATATTTCGATTTTTTTTTGTAAATTATTAACTTTTATGTATTAAATTTATTAAAATTAAATTTTATTTGAATGATCCGATTCCTATTGATAGCGAGACGTGCTGATTAGTTATTGGCCAAAGCATGTCCCAAAAATAATAATTCAGTTTTTGAAAAATGTAACGTCCAATGTCATTAAAATAAATTTACATGTATAGACAAAACGGAAAACTAATTAAATTTGTGGGAGGCAGGTCTAGCGGTTTCGATGATCCAATAAAAAATTTGAAAAAGAAACATTTGGCGGCCAAAAGTGATCATTGAACATATGCACATCAAATTATCATATATTTTAATAATAAGTATAAATTTTGTTTACATTTTACTATGGGTTCTGTATTATTATTTATTCTGCGGGGCGACGCTTACGCGCTTCTTTATTTTGTCTTTACGCAGCTAAAGCAGGGCGATCGCTTTAAACAAAGTTCTTTTTTATTTTAATTTTTTGTACGGGAAGTTCCAGCAATTTGCCTTAAGGCACGATGCCAAACACCACGATTTATAGTATGTAATGCGTAATAAATTTTCTGCAATTAAATAGCAATTTTAATTTTAGAAAAATGATACATAAAACTATTTTACCTAAAAATCAGGGATGGACGGCATTTTTGTCAGTGCCCCAGGACGCCAAACTTCTAAATCCGCCCCTGCGTATTTATATGCACATAATATATAGAATTTATTTATATTTAAATCTTGAAATATAATATAGAGTAAGGTTTTTGAAATGAGAACAACTTAAATGCAAAATATAAAGTAACAATACATTTTGTGCATAATAAATACATATTTTAATTAAAATATTTCTATCGCGTACATTATTATGAGTTTATACATTATCAAATAATACGCTTATTTTTATGGGTAAACATTGTCATTCTCTAAATGGATCATTTATTAATAATATGTTTTAAATTCTATTTTTAAATGTCTGTCAATAGTGTCTAGTCTAGGTATATTTCTTTTGGCAAGAGGTAACGTTGCGTTTAATGCATTAATCCTATTTTTTATTATAACAACTATTGTCCTTAATGACAAAAGGAATATTCATACCGAAAGTTTACAAATGAATTTAATCTGGCTTTTCCAAAGCCCGAAATTCCCTAAATTAACCGTTAACTTCTCAGTTTGCAAAATAAAAATCTATCAGTGAATTCAATGGTATAAGAAAAATATGTAATTTCTTATTTCAAATAATTATGTAACAATAAGAAAATGAAAATCAATTTCAAATCAAAACACTTTGATATCATTTTTATATAAAAAATGAATGTTTAAATGAAATTAAAACGAACTAAAATATTTATAATTCATTTAAAATTTAATTTATAAAATATTTAAAATTTTTAAGTATTTTATTTACCTTTCTCTATATAATGCAATAAATTGTTATAACTATAAAAAAATTATAATACTTTCACAAAAGTCACTTTTTTAGGTCAATCAGCTTATGCGGCCTCTTTTATTGCAGCCTAATTTAAGTGCGGCCTCTAACGGCAAAAAGGTTCCCCACCTCTGTTCTAGCTCTATATTTGATTTGCTCGTCAGTAGAATCCCTTTATTTATTTTAGTCTCTTTGATCTTAAATAAATTATTAATATAATTTGCTCGTCAGTAGAGTCTCCTTTCTATTTTTTGAGTTCACTCAATTCAATTCAATTTTATCTTCTTCCAACTTTATATTGATTTGCTTGTCAGTAGAGTCCCTTTTGTTGAACAAATCAAAATTTAGGTTTGCTCGTCAGTAGAGTCCCCTTTCTATTTTTTTGAGTTTAGTAGAGTCCCTTTTGTTCTAACTTCTAACTCTATATGTAATTTGCTCGTCAGTAGAGTCCCTTTTATGTTAATTAGATTTGCTCGTCAGTAGAGTCCCTTTTTATTTCACTTTGTATTTAATGTTTATTCGTCAGTAGTCCTTTTTTTAAAATTAATATTGCTCATAAGTAGAGTCCTTTTTTAGCTATTTTAGTTTTTATTTAATGTTTGCTCGTCAGTAGAGTCCCTTTACATTATACTTTTACTTTGCTCGTCAGTAGAGTTTCTTTATATTGAATTTTGCTTTGCTGATCAGTAGAATTCTCTTTTGTCTCTAACTTAATTTTGCTAATTGAGTTCTGTTTTTCTCAATTTTGATAGTTTGCTCGTCAGTAGAGTCCTTTTTTCTCTATTTTGATAGTCTGCTCGTCAGTAGAGTCCTTATATCTCTGTTTTAATACTTTGCTTGCCAGTAGAGTCCTTTTATTTTATTGTCTTACTTTGCTCGTCAGTAGAGTTCTTTTTTATTTATTTTAATAGTAGTAGAGTCCATTTTGCTTTTACTTTGAGTTTGTTCGTTAGTAAAGTCCTTTCACATTTAATGTTAGGTTGCTCGTCAGTGAAGTCCTTTCTCTCTATTTTAATACTTTGTTGTTCGTAATCTTTGTAGAGTCCTTTTATCCCTAATTTTGGTTCGCTCGTCAGTTTGCTTGTCCGTAGAGTCCTTTTTCTCTCCTTTGATAATTTGCTTGTCAATAGAGTCCTTCATCTCTATTTTAATACTTTGCTTGCCAGTAGTGTCCCTTTATCCTATTCTCGTCGTAGTTTTCTCGTCAGTAGAGTTTGTTTTTCTCTATTTTGATAGTTTGCTTGTCAGTAGAGTCCTTTTTTCTCTATTTTGATACTTTGCTCATCAGTAGAGTCCTTTTTTCTCTATTTTCATAGTTTGCTCGTCAGTAGAGTTCCTTTTATCTCTATTTTAATACTTTGCTTGTCAGTAGAGTCCCTTTATCTTATTCTCTTAGTTTGCTCGTCAGTAGAGTTCCTTTTTTCTGAATTTGCTTATCATTTCTTTTTCTATCTCATTATTGTTTTGTCTGTCAGTAGAGTTGTTTTCCTTTGCTCTGCTCGTCAGTAGTGTTCTTTTGTTTGCTCGTTAGTAAAGTCCCTTTTTCATTATTCAGTCAAGTACCAGGGTATTTTTAGTCATGTCAGTAGAGTCTTTTATCTTTCTTTTTACTTTTATTTTGCTCGTCAGTAGAGTCCTTTTCACTCATTTTCCTTTTTACTCTCCACCCGCCCTGAATTTCCAAACTCACCCCATAAAAATAATGATTCATTATAATAATGTTCTACAAAACGTACAACTACGACACCACGACACCACGGTGCATAATAAGTATTTGTTTACACCTGTCGGTCAGGCGTAAAAAACACTTTGCATCTCTTTCACACCCCACTATATCCCTATCATTCCATCTCTCTCTCTCACTCTATTACAACTCCTAAAATGAGGCTAATGGTTTCACGGTGATTTTTTCCATTCCGATAGTTAGTAGGAGGGTTAGTTGTAGGGTTAGTTGGAGGGTTAGTTGGTGGTCAGTTTGTCGGTAATGAATTGGTTTGGCCGAATCGCGTGGGTAATCTTAATGGTGGTGATTAAAAAAACGGTGGAGATTTATTATTAAGGGATGGTGACGGACGGAGGGTAGACACGTGAAAATTTAATAATGGGAAAGAGACTCTACTGACGAGCAAAATAAAAGATGACTTGTTGCAAGAAGAGACTCTACTAACGAGCAAAATGAAATTAGAGATAAAAGGAACTCTACTGACTAGCAAAACTGTAAAAAAAAAAAAGAAAAAAAAAGCTAGTGGTGAGTGAAAATCAATAAGAAAAACTGAAAGGGACTCTTCTGACGAGCAAAATTCAAAAAATAGGTAAAAGAGACTTTACTGACGAACAAACTTAAATAAAATAAGAAAAAGAGACTCAACTCACGAGTAAACTGAAATTAAAGATAAAGAAGAAACTCTACTAGCCAATAAACTGAGATTATATTGTAAAAAGGAACTCTACTGACAAGCAAAATAAAATTTTAGATCAAAAGAACTCTACTAACAAGCAAAGAGTAATAATGTGAGAGAAAAGATACTATACTGCCAAACAAACTTAAATAAAATAAGAAAAGGACTCTACCGACACAACAAAATAAAAATAGCAGACAAGAAAAAAGGGACTCTACTGCCGAGAAAAAATTTTGATCTAGAAGATAAAAAAGGGACTCTAGTTACGAGCAAACCTAATTCCAATCGAGGAAATAAAAAAAGGACTCTACTGACGAGCAAAAGTGTTTCGATCTAGAAAATTAAAAAGGGGACTTGACTAACCAGCAACTTCAAATTTCATCTAGAATATGAAAAAGGACTCTACTAACAAGCAAACTTGAATTAGAAATTCAAAAATAAAAAAAAGAGTGCGCGTAAGGATCACACGCGATTGAAGTAAAACTTTTAATATTGTATGAGTAGGCAATTAAGATAAAAATAAAAAAACATCATATTTGAATTTTAAAAATCATCTTTCAATAATCACATAACATCAATTCAAACCCGCTTACAGGAAATTCAAACCATAAACGTAGAAGTTCATCATTATCGCCACGTTCTATGTACCTACACTAATTTTCCTACACAACCATTAGCTAAGCCATCACTTACATCGATATTAGTTGTTATTATGTAAAATTTATTCAGAACTAAAATTATTCCATACGGCAAAGCCCCGGTATCAATAACCGATTTTTTTGAAACTGCTGACGAATGTATGATTGTTGATCTGTCGCATGGCAACCTACACAAATATCCGTGGCAGTAGATATTATTTTGTCTTCAACGAGATTCAATATAAATTTATTATATTCCATGACACGTGTATTCTCTAAGAAAAGTCTTATTCCATGAGGACATAATACAGCAACCTCTTCTTTTGTAAAAAAAACGTGACGTGATTCAATTAATGCAAGTTCATATAGGGTTTAGCGCTCGACTTACGCATGACATGACGGGTGTGGATACTCGCGACATCAGCGCTTACGGCGTCGTAGTGTTCAACTACACGTTGGCGTTTTCGTTGCATTTGTACGGATTTACACCCGTGTCGCGCCTAAAAATTTTTACACCCATATCGCGCCTAAAGAAGTTTTACTTCAAAAAGAACAACCCCCTTAAAGTGTCATATTGTTTTTCATCGGTCATTGGTCATTGCATTGAAAAAAGTCCTAAAATTTGAAAGATGGAGAGAGGCATAATGGTTTTCATGGGTCATTGGGCACTGGTCATTGCATTGCTATTGCTAATACGTTTAAGCATTAAGACATAACCCAGACAACACAAGACATCCTGGAAAACGTCCACAGGATATCCACGCGCGGACATTCATTGTCCCTGCGATAGCCTTACGGATATCCCGCTTATCTGATCTATCCGAAACATGTTAATATGTCGCACCTAGCGACGTTCTGTAGGATATCCCGCGCGGGATATTCCGGACATAAACCGGAATATTGACATGAATAGGATATAATTATGGAATTGTTTTTTACTTTTAGATAATAATTATAATTAAATAATAAATAAAATGAATTAAAAGAACAGAATTTTACAAAGTAAATTTTATTAAAATCCTGAAATAATTTTATTACAAAATAACGAAATTGAATATAAACAATGTTATTTCTAAATAAAAATTTTATTTAAAACCAGATTAAATTAAATTTTATTAAATATAATAAATTTGGAAATCAGTCCAATCAGTCATGTTAGATGGTTGATTGCCCCTCCTGAAATAGAGAAAAAT
>NW_020538868.1:0-16522 GCF_003426905.1 Ctenocephalides felis
TTATTAAAAAGGAATTCGACCGACGAGCAAATATTTTGAAAAAATATAATAATTAAAAAAGGGACAGTACTGAGCAAAAAAATTTAATTTTGATTATTTAGATAAAAAAGGACTCTACTGACGAACAAATTTAATTTCGATTGATAAAAAAGGATTCTACTTTTATTTTATTTAGCTCGTCAGTAGAGTCCTTTTAAGTTACATATCAAATATGCCATTCGATAATATTAATTTATATTGTAATTATCTCGTCAGTAGAATCAATTTTTTATTTTAATCCTTTGCTGTTAAATAAAACATTAATATTATTTGCTCGTCAGTAGAGTCTCTTTTCTATTGTTTGATTTTAGTAGAGTGCTTTTTTTATGTTCTTCTAGCTCATAGGTGGGGAACCTGCGGCCTCGAGGCCGCATGCGGCCTCCAGGAGGTTTTTGTGCGGCCCTTTGCCGTCTAGTACAAAACAGCAGAGTACTTTCAAACAACTATTGTACAAAAATCCCACCAAAACAGTCATATTGTAACACGACATCAGATTACTAGCCTGAAAAAACAGGCTCTTAGGCAGATACGAAATAGAGATGTATTATTATATTAATATTATTTAATATAAGCAAATATTTTCGATTTCGCAAGGACATCGCCTATTATATGATACAAGAAGTATTATAAAAAAAATTAACAGTGCAAAAAAAATCGTTAGCACCCGAGTTGAAGATTTTTGTGCGTATCCGTAGTAAAATGATAAAATTGATACTTCTCGCAAGCAAAAGCAAATCCGCAGCTTTGGCGGAGATCGAGCAACCAGATTTTACCTAGATATATCGGCATTTATGAACCATAGTTATAAAATGACACAAAACTATACCTTTTTTCATAAAACACAAAATATATTTTTGAAAATTGGTGTCTAGTGGCAAGTTACTGAAACTTTCCGTACTGAAAATTACATTTTATAAAAAGTTTTAAATTTTTTTGAAAATGATGAAAATTGAATTTAAGAAACCTTTTTTTCATATTTCGATTTTTTTTTGTAAATTATTAACTTTTATGTATTAATTTATTAAAATTAAATTTTATTTGAATGATCCGATTCCTATTGATAGCGAGACGTGCTGATTAGTTATTGGCCAAAGCAGGTCCCAAAAATAATAATTCAGTTTTTGAAAAATGTAACGTCCAATGTCATTAAAATAAATTTACATGTATAGACAAAACGGAAAACTAATTAAATTTGTGGGAGGCAGGTCTAGCGGTTTCGATGATCCAATAAAAAATTTGAAAAAGAAACATTTGGCGGCCAAAAGTGATCATTGAACATATGCACATCAAATTATCATATATTTTAATAATAAGTATAAATTTTGTTTACATTTTACTATGGGTTCTGTATTATTATTTATTCTGCGGGGCGACGCTTACGCGCTTCTTTATTTTGTCTTTACGCAGCTAAAGCAGGGCGATCGCTTTAAACAAAGTTCTTTTTTTATTTTAATTTTTTGTACGGGAAGTTCCAGCAATTTGCCTTAAGGCACGATGCCAAACACCACGATTTATAGTATGTAATGCGTAATAAATTTTCTGCAATTAAATAGCAATTTTAATTTTAGAAAAATGATACATAAAAACTATTTTACCTAAAAATCAGGGATGGACGGCATTTTTGTCAGTGCCCCAGGACGCCAAACTTCTAAATCCGCCCCTGCGTATTTATATGCACATAATATATAGAATTTATTTATATTTAAATCTTGAAATATAAATATAGAGTAAGGTTTTTGAAATGAGAACAACTTAAATGCAAAATATAAAGTAACAATACATTTTGTGCATAATAAATACATATTTTAATTAAAATATTTCTATCGCGTACATTATTATGAGTTTATACATTATCAAATAATACGCTTATTTTTATGGGTAAACATTGTCATTCTCTAAATGGATCATTTATTAATAATATGTTTTAAATTCTATTTTTAAATGTCTGTCAATAGTGTCTAGTCTAGGTATATTTCTTTTGGCAAGAGGTAACGTTGCGTTTAATGCATTAATCCTATTTTTTATTATAACAACTATTGTCCTTAATGACAAAAGGAATATTCATACCGAAAGTTTACAAATGAATTTAATCTGGCTTTTCCAAAGCCCGAAATTCCCTAAATTAACCGTTAACTTCTCAGTTTGCAAAATAAAAATCTATCAGTGAATTCAATGGTATAAGAAAAATATGTAATTTCTTATTTCAAATAATTATGTAACAATAAGAAAATGAAAATCAATTTCAAATCAAAACACTTTGATATCATTTTTATATAAAAAATGAATGTTTAAATGAAATTAAAACGAACTAAAATATTTATAATTCATTTAAAATTTAATTTATAAAATATTTAAAATTTTTAAGTATTTTATTTACCTTTTTCTATATAATGCAATAAATTGTTATAACTATAAAAAAATTATAATACTTTCACAAAAGTCACTTTTTTAGGTCAATCAGCTCATGCGGCCTCTTTTATTGCAGCCTAATTTAAGTGCGGCCTCTAACGGCAAAAAGGTTCCCCACCTCTAGAATCTAGCTCTATATTTGATTTGCTCGTCAGTAGAATCCCTTTATTTATTTTAGTCTCTTTGATCTTAAATAAATTATTAATATAATTTGCTCGTCAGTAGAGTCTCCTTTCTATTTTTTGAGTTCACTCAATTCAATTCAATTTTATCTTCTTCCAACTTTATATTTGATTTGCTTGTCAGTAGAGTCCCTTTTGTTGAACAAATCAAAATTTAGGTTTGCTCGTCAGTAGAGTCCCCTTTCTATTTTTTTGAGTTTAGTAGAGTCCCTTTTGTTCTAACTTCTAACTCTATATGTAATTTGCTCGTCAGTAGAGTCCCTTTTATGTTAATTAGATTTGCTCGTCAGTAGAGTCCCTTTTTATTTCACTTTGTATTTAATGTTTATTCGTCAGTAGTCCTTTTTTTAAAATTAATATTGCTCATAAGTAGAGTCCTTTTTTAGCTATTTTAGTTTTTATTTAATGTTTGCTCGTCAGTAGAGTCCCTTTACATTATACTTTTACTTTGCTCGTCAGTAGAGTTTCTTTTATATTGAATTTTGCTTTGCTGATCAGTAGAATTCTCTTTTTGTCTCTAACTTAATTTTGCTAATTGAGTTCTGTTTTTCTCAATTTTGATAGTTTGCTCGTCAGTAGAGTCCTTTTTTCTCTATTTTGATAGTCTGCTCGTCAGTAGAGTCCTTATATCTCTGTTTTAATACTTTGCTTGCCAGTAGAGTCCTTTTATTTTATTGTCTTACTTTGCTCGTCAGTAGAGTTCTTTTTTATTTATTTTAATAGTAGTAGAGTCCATTTTGCTTTTACTTTGAGTTTGTTCGTTAGTAAAGTCCTTTCACATTTAATGTTAGGTTGCTCGTCAGTGAAGTCCTTTCTCTCTATTTTAATACTTTGTTCGTAATCTTTGTAGAGTCCTTTTATCCCTAATTTTGGTTCGCTCGTCAGTTTGCTTGTCCGTAGAGTCCTTTTTTCTCTCCTTTGATAATTTGCTTGTCAATAGAGTCCTTCATCTCTATTTTAATACTTTGCTTGCCAGTAGTGTCCCTTTATCCTATTCTCGTCGTAGTTTTCTCGTCAGTAGAGTTTGTTTTTCTCTATTTTGATAGTTTGCTTGTCAGTAGAGTCCTTTTTTCTCTATTTTCATAGTTCGCTCGTCAGTAGAGTTCCTTTTATCTCTATTTTCATAGTCTGCTCGTCAGTAGAGTTCCTTTTATCTCTATTTTAATACTTTGCTTGTCAGTAGAGTCCCTTTATCTTATTCTCTTAGTTTGCTCGTCAGTAGAGTTCCTTTTTTCTGAATTTGCTTATCATTTCTATTTCTATCTCATTATTGTTTTGTCTGTCAGTAGAGTTGTTTTCCTTTGCTCTGCTCGTCAGTAGTGTTCTTTTGTTTGCTCGTTAGTAAAGTCCCTTTTTCATTATTCAGTCAAGTACCAGGGTATCTTTTTAGTCATGTCAGTAGAGTCTTTTTATCTTTCTTTTTACTTTTATTTTGCTCGTCAGTAGAGTCCTTTTCACTCATTTTCCTTTTTACTCTCCACCCGCCCTGAATTTCCAAACTCACCCCATAAAAATAATGATTCATTATAATAATGTTCTACAAAACGTACAACTACGACACCACGGTGCATAATAAGTATTTGTTTACACCTGTCGGTCAGGCGTAAAAAACACTTTGCATCTCTTTCACACTCCACTATATCCCTATCATTCTATCTCTCTCTCTCACTCTATTACTACTCCTAAAATGAGGCTAATGGTTTCACGGTGATTTTTTCCATTCCGATAGTTAGTAGGAGGGTTAGTTGTAGGGTTAGTTGGAGGGTTAGTTGGTGGTCAGTTTGTCGGTAATGAATTGGTTTGGCCGAATCGCGTGGGTAATCTTAATGGTGGTGATTAAAAAAACGGTGGAGATTTATTATTAAGGGATGGTGACGGACGGAGGGTAGACACGTGAAAATTTAATAATGGGAAAGAGACTCTACTGACAAGCAAAATAAAAGATGACTTGTTGCAAGAAGAGACTCTACTAACGAGCAAAATGAAATTAGAGATAAAAGGAACTCTACTGACTAGCAAAACTGTAAAAAAAAAAAAGAAAAAAAAAAGCTAGTGGTGAGTGAAAATCAATAAGAAAAACTGAAAGGGACTCTTCTGACGAGCAAAATTCAAAAAATAGGTAAAAGAGACTTTACTGACGAACAAACTTAAATAAAATAAGAAAAAGAGACTCAACTCACGAGTAAACTGAAATTAAAGATAGAAGAAACTCTACTAGCCAATAAACTGAGATTATAGGTAAAAAGGAACTCTACTGACAAGCAAAATAAAATTTTAGATCAAAAGAACTCTACTAACAAGCAAAGAGTAATAATGTGAGAGAAAAGATACTATACTGCCAAACAAACTTAAATAAAATAAGAAAAGGACTCTACCGACAAGCAAAATAAAATAGCAACTTAGACAAGAAAAAAGGGACTCTACTGCCGAGAAAACTTAATTTTGATCTAGAAGATAAAAAAGGGACTCTAGTTACGAGCAAACCTAATTCCAATCGAGGAAATAAAAAAAGGACTCTACTGACGAGCAAAAGTGTTTCGATCTAGAAAATTAAAAAGGGGACTTGACTAACCAGCAACTTCAAATTTCATCTAGAATATGAAAAAGGACTCTACTAACAAGCAAACTTGAATTAGAAATTCAAAAATAAAAAAAAGAGTGCGCGTAAGGATCACACGCGATTGAAGTAAAACTTTTAATATTGTATGAGTAGGCAATTAAGATAAAAATAAAAAAACATCATATTTGAATTTTAAAAATAATCTTTCAATAATCACATAACATCAATTCAAACCCGCTTACAGGAAATTCAAACCATGAACGTAGAAGTTCATCATTATCGCCACGTTCTATGTACACTAATTTTCCCACACAACCATTAGCTAAGCCATCACTTACATCAATATTAGTTGTTATTATGTAAAATTTATTCAGAACTAAAATTATTTCATACGGCAAAGCCCCGGTATCAATAACCGATTTTTTTGAAACTGCTGACGAATGTATGATTGTTGATCTGTCGCATGGCAACCTACATAAATATCCGTGGCAGTAGATATTATTTTGTCTTCAACGAGATTCAATATAAATTTATTATATTCCATGACACGTGTATTCTCTAAGAAAAGTCTTATTCCATGAGGACATAATACAGCAACCTCTTCTTTTGTAAAAAAAACGTGATTCAATTAATGCAAGTTCATATACGGTTTAGCGCTCGACTTACGCATGACATGACGGGTGTGGATACTCGCGACATCAGCGCTTACGGCGTCGTAGTGTTCAACTACACGTTGGCGTTTTCGTTGCATTTGTACGGATTTACACCCGTGTCGCGCCTAAAAATTTTTACACCCATATCGCGCCTAAAGAAGTTTTACTTCAAAAAGAACAACCCCCTTATAGTGTCATATTGTTTTTCATCGGTCATTGGTCATTGCATTGAAAAAAGTCCTAAAATTTGAAAGATGGAGAGAGGCATAATTGTTTTTCATGGGTCATTGGGCACTGGTCATTGCATTGTGCTAATACGTTTAAGCATTAAGACATAACCCAGACAACACAAGACATCCTGGAAAACGTCCACAGGATATCCACGCGCGGACATTCATTGTCCCTGCGATAGCCTTACGGATATCCCGCTTATCCTGATCTTATCCGAAACATGTTAATATGTCGCACCTATGCGACGTTCTGTAGGATATCCCGCGCGGGATATTCCGGACATAAACCGGACATGAATAGGATATAATTATGGAATTGTTTTTTACTTTTTAGATAATAATTATAATTAAATAAATTAAATAAAATGAATTAAAAGAACAGAATTTTACAAAGTAAATTTTATTAAAATCCTGAAATAATTTTATTACAAAATAACGAAATTGAATATAAACAATGTTATTTCTAAATAAAATTTTATTAAAACCAGATTAAATTAAATTTTATTAAATATAATAAATTTGGAAATCAGTCCAATCAGTCCATGTTAGATGGTTGATTGCCCCTCCTGAAATAGAAGAAAAATTAATTATATTTATATATATATATATATATATATATATATATATATATATATATATATATATATATATACATACACACACATATATATATATATATATATATATATATATTGTTGAGAATTGTGTTCTTTATAATTATAAATATAGTCATAAGTAAATTCATTTGAACGATGTATAATCCCGAGTAACGGTAAATGTTGCGAATATCTTGTACATCTGCAAGACAACCGTTAATAAAAGTTTACATGATAGCTCATGTACCCTCGGCGAGCTATCATAAAACTAGAAATATTGGAAATATTTTAAAAATGTAAAAATATAGGTTAGTTAGTCCTGAACTCTTGAACAAGTAACAACTAAAATATTATAATAAAGCGCTAAATAAATTTTTGTATCTAAATAAATTCTTTGATTTCACACACTTCCAGAAGAGCCACAAATGTTCCAATTCTCGTCGTTATGTATTCCAAATAAACTATAATCTACTCAAGAAGTTATTAAAAATTGGTTACATTTATTCATTAATTAGTAAATTCATTACTAACGTCTCTTCATTTGGTGGCAGCTTAATCGAATCCAACTCCGAGATAAGAGTACAAATTAATAAAATAAATAAAAAAAAATTAAAACAAAAAGTGTGTGAAAAATATCCAAACTCTTAAAATTATCAAGTGATACAAAAATAAAGTGCTTATCAAATAAATCGATCAAAATCTATATAAAAATCATCAAAATAATTCTAATAAAAATAATAACTGGAAGATTTAATAAAAAGAATAATAACAAGTGGAAGATTTTGAAGTTTAAAACGTGGGACCAAATCAGGACTTAAATCTACAACCCTGGAGCGACGATCAAGGTGAACAAAACCCTCTATCATAAACAAAAGGAATTCAAGTAAGAAAATTCATATATTATTACAAATTCAAGATGGAGAACCAATCTACAATTTTGAATGAAAACTTATTAGATTTAAATTTAGCCTTAGCTATATTATCGAATTTTATTGAAAACGAAACTGATGTACGTATTTTTATTGATGTATGTGATTCACTGAATGAAAACTTAAAGGCCAGTGAATCACAAAAACTATTTTTAACCATAAAAAGTAAATTCCCACCTCATGTACTAATAAAAATAATACGTAACAAAATTTCTTGCTGGGACTCATTAAAATTATTTTTGTATAAAGAATATACGGAAAAAACTCCTGTATCAATCCTTCTTGCTGAGTTGCAACAGTAAACAAAAACCTAATGAATCGGTAAAATCTTTCAGTGAAAGAATTAATAAACTATTGTACAGAATTTATGATAAAGATTGTGATACACACGATCAAACAGTCGCGGATAATTTACAAAATGTTTATAATGAAATGGCTCTCAGAACTTTTCTCAATGGACTGAAAATGCCGTTGAAAAATCTAGTAAAATGTTGTAGATTCGATAATTTAAATGACGCCATAGACTTTGCCATTGCCGAAAATACCGATTCATCCTCAATTTTAACATGCGACTTTTGCAATAAAATAGGTCATAGCAGTGGTAATTGTTTTTTCAAAGCCGAACATAAAAATTCACAGATAATTTGCAATTATTGTAAAAAATTCGGTCATACGATTGATCAATGTAGACATCCCAATCGTAAGAACTTTTTGCAACAAACTCAAATCCCTACGGTTCCGCAAATAAAACAGGAAAGTTGTTTATCTATTAATAATTCTAATCCGATAGCTGAAAATAATGAAATTCAATCGAATACACCTTCTTCAAGTTCAAAAAACTCGCCAGAGCCCGTTCCGGGACGGGCATTCATGTAAATAGCAATTGTAACAATATAAATTTAAATTTTCCGAACAGTTACGAATCAATCATTTTAGAAACTACACAGCTACCAAATACTTTTCATAATTTTTTAATAGACAGCGGTAGTGACAAATCATTAATTAAAGTTCATAACATTGATAAAGAAACTCTCGTATACACAGATAAAAAAATTGAACTAATTGGAATAACATCAAATTTATTAACGACCCATGGCGTTTCTTATATTAACTTTAAATTTTCCGAACAAAGTACAGAATTTCCGTTTCAAGTGGTATCAAATCTCCCAATTAAATATTCAGGAATCATCGGTAAAGATTTTTTATTAAAATTTAAAGCAAAAATTAATTATCATTCTAAATTATTTTCACTAGAAATCAATAACCAAGAGTTTACAACCCCTTTGGTTATTTTCGAAAAACATTTAATCCCTCCTCGATCCGAAACAACATTAAAAATCGAAACTGCAATAAACGACGAAGCAGTATGTTTTTCAAAACAATATGAAAACGGATTGATATTAACTAACTGTATTGTAAAACCTATTGAAAATTGTTTTTTTATAAATGTTATTAATCCTACGTCAGATCGTCAATTCCTTAATTCAAAAGACGTAAACTTCGAGTTATTAAGCAACTTTGATATAATCGACTCTATAAATCTTAATAAAAATAAATCTATCAAATCTAACCAAGAATCAATCGATTTTCAATGTTTGTTTAATAACGTAAATAACAACGACACAATTGATGACAATGACAAGAATCAAAGAGTACAAAAAGTTTTACAATGCATAAAAACTAATCACATGACAAATCTCGAAAAAGATTCAATTTTAAATATTTGTACAAAATTTCATGATCTGTTTTATTTAGAAAACGACAAACTGACATATACAAATACGATTACTCATAGTATCCCCGTCGAAAATGACGAAAAACCCATATACATAAAACCCTACAGATTACCGCACGCTCATAAAACAGAAATTCACCGACAAGTTTCACAGATGTTAGCAGACGATATTATTCAAAACTCGCGAAGTCCCTGGAATTTTCCTTTAATTATTGTCCCCAAAAAACCTGATACTGACGGAAATAAAAAATGGAGGATTTGCGTCGATTTCAGAAAATTAAACGCAATTACAAAATCGGACGCTTTCCCACTACCAAACATCACTGACATTATTGACCAACTAGGTAACTCACGATTTTTCACGACTCTAGATTTAGCTCAAGGCTTTCATCAAATTTTACTAAATAAAACTGACCGAGAAAAAACTGCATTTTCTACTGACTTCGGACATTTTGAGTATAAACGGTTACCGTTTGGACTTAAGGGCGGACCGGCGACTTTACAGAGACTGACCAATACAGTTTTGTCGGGCATACAAGGAATTAGAACTCTAGTTTATATGGACGACATAATAGTTTACGGGAAAACACTTGAAGAACATAATACCAAACTACTAGAAGTGCTAGAAAAATTACGACAATACAATCTAAAATTGCAACCCGATAAGTGTCATATTATCGGTGCACACGGTGTGTCTCCTGATCCTGATAAAATTTCCTCAGTAAAAAACTTTCCCACTCCTTCCAATCAAAAAGAAATAAAAATATTTTTAGGATTGTCCGGTTACTACCGCAAATTTATACAAAACTACTCACGAATTGCATTACCTCTAACCGAATTATTAAAAAAAGACGCAAAATTTAATTGGACCCAAGAGTGTGAACTTGCATTTGACGAACTTAAACAAAAACTAATAAATCCACCTTTACTGCAGTATCCCGATTTCGATCGAGAATTTTCATTAACCACGGATGCAAGCGGTTTTGCATTAGGCGCGGTTCTATCTCAAAATGTCGAAGGAAAAGATTTACCAATTGCATATGCATCGCGAACCTTGCACCCCGCAGAAAAAAATTATTCTACTATAGACAAAGAACTTTTAGCAATCGTATGGAGCATAAAACATTTCCGACCTTACCTTTATGGTAAACCATTCAAATTGTACACCGATCACATGCCCCTTATCTACCTGTACAAATGTAAAGATCCAAATTCACGGCAAATGCGCTGGAGGCTTTCTTTAGAAGAATATGAATTCGATATAATTTATAAATCTGGATCATCTAATACGAATGCTGATAGTTTATCTCGCTCATTTTTTGATATTCAAGAATTAGCATCTAATGAAAATATTTCATCTATTCCTATCGATTCTAAACCAAAATTATCTCTTCTATGCAGATGCAATTTTAATTCCGAAAATAATTTTGAAAATTTTTTAAATACTATTAAAACCTCGGTTATAATTAATAACAATATCGAGGAATCGAATGAAGTTTTTCTCTCATGCCTAAAACATGAAGAGTCCGCATTGATATTCGTGATAAAAAACCAAACTCCCGATGATAAATTAACTAAATATTTCGATTTTTTCCAACATAGTAACATTAATAACAATTTGGCTAATTACGGAACACACGATTTTTTCAACTTAAACTACTCTCAAAAACAAATTTTTTACTCAATTGTAAATAACATGAATTCCCAGCCAACACTTGAAGATTTTTTTCATTGCCTCTTAAATCTAAAAGCTCATTTAATTCAAGAAAATATTAAATCCATTGCTATTGCAGCTCCGGCACAATTTCAAAGTTTTTGCCACATACCAATAGAAAACTTTAGAATCTTATTACGATACATTTTCAGAGACACCGATATAAAATTAAAAATTTATTATGACAAAATTATTGAAAACCTAACCCCGGATGAGATAAGTGAGATTTTAAACCAATTTCATAGATCACAATATACGGGAGGTCATCTGGGCCATAAAAAAACATTCAGCAGAATACGTAGCATATACAAATGGCCAAAAATGCGAAAACAAATTAAATCATATGTAAGTAAATGTCCTGATTGTCAAAAAAATAAAGTATGTAAGAAAACAAGGCAACCTTTAGTTATAACAACAACAGCCCGCGAGCCTTTCGAAAAAATTTGTATTGATATTTGCGGCCCTTACCCCGTTTCTGACTCCGAAAATAAATATTTGTTGACATTTATATGCGACTTAACGAAATATGCAGGCGCGATCCCCATTTGTAACCAAGAAAGTTCGACAGTCGCAAATGCATTCGTTTCAGAAATTATTTTAAAATTCGGCTTTCCTAAGGAAATTCTATCTGATCAAGGCACCACGTTTACTAGCAATTTATTCAAGGACGTTTGCAAATTACTAAAAATTAAAAAGATAACAACTTACCCGTACAGACCTGAGTCGAATGGCTCATGCGAAAGGATCTATAGGGATTATGTTCAAAACTTAAGATCCTATATTAACAAAACCCAAACAGATTGGGACAAATGCATAAAATACGCTGTTTTTATCCATAATACAACTATACACAACGCGACAAATTACACACCTTTCGAGTTAGTTTTTGGTAGGAAATTAGAATTACCACTGTCTATAGCAAAACCTATATTTCAATATAACTACGACACTTACGTTAATGAGTTAAAATCGCGGTTATCGCACGCGAATAGTTTCGCTCGACAAAATTTACTGAGTAGTAAAGAAAAAACTAAAAGTAACTATGATCAAAATTTGAATCCTGAAACCTTTGAGATCGATGAGTATGTTCTTTTGAGAGATGAAACTCCGTATCCGCGGCGATGCAAAAAACTTTTGCCCTTATGGAAAGGTCCCTTTAAAATATTAAAAACCGATAGTATAAATAGTACCATTTTGATCCATAATAAACATGTACAAGTGCACAACGACAAATTGAAAAAGTTTATACCAAACGAGTAAAGTAACATAATCTTTATCAAATTTTCTAAAAAAAAAAAAAATCTTATTATTGAATTGCATTTAATTAATTTGATAAATCTCATAGAATAATGTTAATTATCACATAAATCAAATTATCAATTAAATTTTATTGATTAAATAATAATAATAAAAATAATATTTCTTTTCACAAATAAATTAAATCTAAAATATGTAATGTAAATGAATTTAAAAAAATAGTCCAATTTATAATATTAATGTTAAGGTTTAGCTAAGTGTTTTGATTTACTAAAATATAAATAAAAATTGATGTCTTTAGTTGTTATATCCATGATGCATCAACTCATAGTTATTAAGATAAAGATTTTAGTTATTAATGTACAAGTTAATTACAACCTGAAATTCGCTAATGTTATGTAATAAGCCGAGGACGGCTTAATTTTCACGATGGAGGTGTTGAGAATTGTGTTCTTTATAATTATAAATATAGTCATAAGTAAATTCATTTGATCGATGTATAATCCCGAGTAACGGTAAATGTTGCGAATATCTTGTACATCTGCAAGACAACCGTTAATAAAAGTTTACATGATAGCTCATGTACCCTCGGCGAGCTATCATAAAACTAGAAATATTGGAAATATTTTAAAAATGTAAAAATATAGGTTAGTTAGTCCTGAACTCTTGAACAAGTAACAACTAAAATATTATAATAAAGCGCTAAATAAATTTTTGTATCTAAATAAATTCTTTGATTTCACACACTTCCAGAAGAGCTACAAATGTTCCAATTCTCGTCGTTATGTATTCCAAATAAACTATAATCTACTCAAGAAGTTATTAAAAATTGGTTACATTTATTCATTAATTAGTAAATTCATTACTAACGTTTTTTCAATATATATATATATATATATATATATATATATATAAAATTAATAATACACATCTCACAAACATACCTTGTATACCATTCACTGGCATGCCTCAGCCAGCTTTTTGTAGCCTCTGAGATGGCAAACTTGGTTTCATTAGGTAAGTTCTTTAGAACAGTTTCTGAAATTATTCATATGTAAGTTTTATACATAATTTACAACATATCATAAACATAGGAACTATAAATTACCATTGATGATATCGCACAGCACAAGCTCGCAATACTTGTGCTTTCCTTTACCCCCTGCCCAGCTGAACTCTCCTAGCCAGGCCATCATCAAATATCAATTTAATCAATTGTACTGTGACAGATTTAGCACATTTTCCACCTGTCCTAGCCAAATACAAAATCTAAAAATAAAGACTAGTTTATAATAAAGCTAACTAATAAACATAAATTTGGGTGAACTTGTGATTACCAGTTGTGTTTTCACATCCTTGTTGTTTCTTAGACTATCCTCCACTTCTCGAAGTTCGTCCATTGAGCACAGAGGAAACTTGTTTAAAATTTCCTTGATTTGGCCCATGTCACTACTCATGACAGCCTTAGGAGACTGGAAGGAATCCATTCTCAACATCATTTCCTTCACTTGCTCCTCAAGGCCCTCCATGGTTAATCGAACTTTAGTCATCTCCCTGATGAAAATTTCCTCGCCAATTGAATCTAGCAGGGTAGAAATGCCAGCATTATAAAATATATATTTGTACTAGTAACATAATATTTCAAATACCATGCAGTATACAAAAAGCTTTACGTACAATTATTATCTCTGTTCCGTCCAATTTGTCTGCAGCTTTTTTTCTGGAGAAGTAATCAATGTCTCCAAATCATTATTCATGTTTTCAATTGGCTGTTCTGCACATATATTTATTCTTGTGCAACTTTCCTGTAGATTTGCAGAATCAGTAATAGCCGTTGCCTGGATATTAGCCTTTACATAGTAATTCACACGCCTTTGAAACTGCCTCTTTGAAATAAATTTAACACTTTTGAATACTTTTTTTTTGGCGCCATATTATATTAGAAGTTTTAAAATACTATATATTTTAGTGTGAACTCAAATTATAACTCTTAGATAGAGAACTAAACTGATAAAAATGTAAATTTATTTTTTTCAAGTATGATATAAATTATTTATTACACACTCAAATATACATTAATTATATAAAACACATGCAATTTCCACTATTATTAATCAAGTTTAGAGCATTTGGATTTTCAATATTATTTATTAATAACACCACATATATATTTAAACAGAACAAATGAAATTTTCACTAATAATACTCAATTACGCAACAACTATAAAAGAATTCGACATATAGCGTCAGTAGCTTAATTGATGACGCCAAGCGACGCGACGGCGAAGAGAAAGGGACAAACATATACGTTTAGAGGTCTCAAGCCGTGCGCGTATGAGATCGACATGTCGTGAACCGTTCGTTATACCTGCTCGAGTCCTTTGGTTTTGAGACGTCCCGTTGCATATTCATAGGATATTCATAGGATATCGCGATATTGGGAGATTGTGAGGACAAGTGGGACATTCCCTGGCATGTCTTGTGCTGTCTGGGAAGGAGCTGAAAATTTAAAAGATCGAAGACTCGAAGAGCGTTGTTGAGTTATGCGCTTACCAACACATTTTGCGATCCATTTTTATATATAATATTTTATAAAACCTAATTTCTAACCCTACTCATAATCCTAATAAAAACATAATTATAACTATAATATTTATTATAAATCTAATAAAAAATATATGTATTAGGAATATAAAAAATCAAATTAATTATAATCTTATCAAAGCATAAAGAAAAAATTATTAAAATAAATCTTATTTTAATTATTTTATTAAATTCATCATTTAAAAAATTTAAACTAAAATAATCAAAAGAATTAAAAAATAACATTCTTCTTAATCGAAAAGAATAGTATACAGTTAACCCAATTCTAAAATAAAATAAAAAAAAAATTAATAAATTAAAATTAATTGTATCAAATGAATAATCATTCCTGAACATATAAATAATAAAGCCTTAAATAAAGTATGTATTAAAAGATGAAATAAAGCGAATTTACGTATATTAAAAGATAATCTTCTTATTATTGCTCGTTGCCTTGGCCGATGAGGCTTTCGTCGACTTACCCTAAATGGTCTTGTTCATAGATAAACACGTATATGGTCTTGTTCTTACCGACTGTCGTCTTAGGTTTCGCCGACGACTTTTTTAATGTGCCCGCTGCGGATGCAGACTTCTTTTTAAGGGACGAAGCAGGTTTGGCGGCGCCCTTCGACTTTGCTGTCTTCGATTTTATTTTTATCGCTGGCTTCTTAGCGGTCCTAGCTTTTCCAGCCGAAACACCGCTTTCGCCGCCCCTCTGTCTAGCGGCAAGTTTATACGAACCCGAAGCACCGTTGCCTCTCGTATGAATGAGTGTTCCCATTTCAACTGCCGACATTAAATACTTTCTGATGTATGTTGATTTTTTCTCGGCGTCGATTTTATAATTGGCCGACATATATTTCTTGATCGCCTGCAGCGACGATCCTCCGCGTTTTTTCAGGCTTGCTATGGCGTCGTTGACCATTACGTATATGGGAGGATAGGGCGCCCTCACTCGCTTTTTCTTCGATGGGACGGCTTCACTCGACGATGCTGTAGCTGGCGCAGCGGTTCCCACCGGCGACGCGGATAAAGCGTTATCTGACATTATAGTAAAACTAGCTGTAAGTGGAATTCTGTCTTAAGGCAATTAGGGCATCGTGCCTTAAGGCAAATTGCTGGAACTTCCCGTACCAAAAATTATTATTTTTTTAAAAACGATTGACATTTTTGAAAAATTTTACTTCGAAAGAAATAGATTTTTGAGAAACTGTAATTTGATAAAAAATTACTTTCTTTTGAAAAAAAAATTTATTTGAAAAAAAAAAAATTTTTTTTTGAGAAAAAAAATTTTTTTTTGGAAACAAAAAAATTTTTGAAAAAGTTTTCTTCATTTTGACATATTTTGGAAATTCTGAACTTTTATTCAAAGCAATCGCACTGCTTGAACTGCATAGAGACAAAATGTCAAAGCTCGCAAGTGCCGCGCCGCCGTCTAACGCATAAGCATTGGTACGGAACCCATAGAAATGTAAAAAAAATATACTTATTGTTGAAATCTCTATAAAAAATATCTGATAATTTGAGGTGCATATGTCAAATGATCATTTTTAACCGCCGAATGGCATTTTTTTTTGCTTTTTTCATTAGATCTCGAAACCGCTAGACCTGCCTTCATGAAATTTGATCAATTCT
>NW_020538869.1:0-19877 GCF_003426905.1 Ctenocephalides felis
CACACACACATACATCCATTTTTTCTAAGGTATGCCAAAATGTTCAGAAACCTCTGAAACGTAAAGATATATAAAAATTTTCATTTTCGATTTTTTTGCGATTACTATAACTTACCCTACGGGAAGTTAACAAATTAGGCAATCAAGACCAAAGCCTGTCTTATTGTTTCGGTATTAGACATATTTAGTTAATTTATCAAAACGTAATACATTTAGTATTACAGTTCAATTAATATACGGTATAATTTTATTTTGCCAATTTAACACCAAGTAAGTGGAAAGAAGCCTCGATGATTTATCGAAATAATTGAAATTGATGAACAAGAATTCAAACCTTGTAAATGATTTTAATAAAACTTTTTTCAGGTATTAACAATGAAACATTTTGTACGATAATTAATAACTCGTCAAAAAAATTTTTAGATCCACCAATATTTTTATAAAATTTAATATTTAGAATTGTGTTCATTGGACTGTTCATATTCACCCACAAAGCTAATCAATGCGAATTATTATTAGCAAGTTTTATGTTATAAATCTGAAACCACGATTACTAATAAAATTACTATATCATTATTACAATCACAAATTCTTCTTTAGTAAGGAACGGAAAAGATATTTTGATAACGAAAAAGATTTTATGGTCTGGCTTAATACCATTTGTTTAAAAATATTTAATAACAGTACATGATAAAATTCAGTTGTAAAATCTATATGTTAGTTTGTACAAATTATGTTTAGGTGTGAAATCTGTAAAACCGATTTGTAATTAAATGTATAAGTTTAATACTTAATGCTTAGGAGCATTTAAATTATAATTTATTATTTTTAATAATTAATTACACAGAAACGGTGCGATCTTGGCCAACTAATCCGCCAAATACCTAACTGATATCTTGTCAAAGATTTTGAAATTTTCAAAATATGTTCAGAAGTCTTGGTTTTCAGGACTTTTGCTGATTAAAGAAACGAAGCGAGTTTCATTAAGTGGCTTACTCATATATCTCAACATTAAAATTAACTAGTAAATCATATATATATATATATATATACGAGTATATATATATATATATATATATATATATATATATATAATTTTATTGTATTACAATGATTATTTAAACATTTCTAGGCTATGCACAAAGGCAATAGGTACTATACAAATTACATTATTTTTCATGTTTGCATGTATATATTATTCAAATTAATGTAATTTCGTAATTAACCTTTTTGATTCAAAATCGTGATATTAATTAGAATCTGTTTGTTCATATTTTATTTTGATCTGCAAAAATATATGTTCATTGAAGCGAATTGTATAATTTAATTACGGATTTTGAATTCGCGAATGGATGTGGTAATAAAACATGAAGCTGTAAAAATATATTTAATCTGCAACAACTGGCACCGAAATGAAATTTTATGTTTTGCTTCAATATAATCGCACATGGTGAAAGATGTAAACAAGGCCGTATCTCACAGTGTTTCCATGTCGAACTTGGGCAATTAATTAAATTTCTATTTCTGGGCAAACACCCGATGTTAGAGTGCCAGAGACTGCAAATAATGTCTGTAAAATGTGAGTTATAGGCCTATAATACAAGATGTAACAGAAACAGCTCGCTTTTGATTCTAGATTGAATTTTATAACAAAATTAACTGACAACGTATGTCTTGAGGAAAATTGCTTGTTCGTCAGATTTAGCCTTTTAGTATTAGATAGACAAAATTAATGGATTTCCACAAGCATCATGTTTTATGGTTTCTTAGTGATTCGTTAAGAAATTTTAGAATGTATTAATTTATATACAATATATATTTCTATTCTTATTATCTTATACTAATTTCAAGGCAAACATATTCTGAATTCAGAGTTCGAAAATGTTAACCTTCTTAAAATCTTCTAAGTCTTGCCTTTAATTGGTGTGTTTTGCAAGCGGCGTTTGTACCTTTTAATATATTTCTTGGCTGAAATGTTTGCTGACTTTTCAAAAATCTATTTAGCATTTTAATATTGATTCCTAAAAGTTGATACGATGTTTTAAGTTTCTTAGTGTTAACTACTTGCCAGGAGTTCGAGGTGTAAAGTTTGACAGGTTGAGGGTAGATAATCAGATTGTTGCTATTGGATGCCCTTGATTGAAACGGGATCTGGTGGTGATGATTGTAGCAAAGTCTTGCTAGTAATTAACGAGTTAAGCCAAATTTCATGCATTTTACTTTGCATTTTAATTTCCAATAAAAATTTAGAAAAAATTCGAATCAACTGTGAAATTCCAGATTTAATACAAAGTCGAATAATATTCTTATTGAGTATTGTGCAATTTTTATTTACCGATAACATAATTGTGCGCGCGTCTTTTTTAGGTAAATTAAAAAGGTGTAAAATGTATTTTGATATGCACATTTTTTGAATCATATAAATGTTTAAAAATGCAGATATGTAAACGAGTGAGAATAATAATATATAAATATGAATATATGTAAAGAAATAAACGAACAAATAAACAAGCGAGTAATGACGCAAATGAGTAAACACAGTAAATAAAACAAAATGAACGAGTATACAAAATTGTGAACATGTGAATATATAAACTTGTAAAAAATCACCATCTTAGGCAAAATTTAATAAATAATTGTTGAATTGATTTAAACCGTTCTTTTCCGATCACTGATTTTTGATTTGTTTTTGATTTGATTTTTGATAGTAACGCATAATTGATTCTTACAACTCATGGAGTTTTTTCAATTTTTTTGACAGAATAATTACTTAATATATATATATATATATATATATATATATATATATATATATTAATATATATATATACATATATATATACATATGCGTTATAATATTTAAGTAAAAGATAAATAATTCTAGAAATTTGAATGAAATAATACACTAAACTAGAAAAGAACAAACAATGATTTTTTGACAATAGTTTAATATCTCATCTCTACACACTTTTCTATTACAAATCTTCTTTATATATACGGCGATTTAATTAATGCTTGGCTATCTTGGTAGAAATTACCCATTTCAAATTCTTCCATGGTCATTTGCTTTACTTCAGGGTGTCTTCAAATAATTAAATAATTAGTTTTATTTACAAACATTCCAAATTAAATTTTCATATATTGTTCAATACAATAAAATTATGCTATAACTTTTTGTGGTTTAATATAAATGTATCGGCCATTTGTATAATTCAACCGACGTTGGCATACGACTCGAGGGTAAAATAATGACGATTTAATAGTTCCTAAATTATTTGGATAGTTAGGAAATTAATTTTATTTTATACCATGTTGCAGTTGAATATTACTAGTTCAAATGGTGGCAAATAGTTGAATTCGAACAATTTAACTTTTTGCCTGCCCTGCAGAAGATCAAGATCGAATAAACTTTTAGCCAAAAAGATAAGCACTTATTATATACACCTTTTATTTTCTTTTAAGCCTGAAAATTATTTTTATATTTTTATAGTAAAAATGTTTAATATGAATGACAATAATTTTTCGATATATTCATTAAAAAAAAATAATAAAAATAATTGATAAAATAATTATTTTGTTGAAACAAGCAAAAAGTTTTTGAATCATTTTTGCACAATTATCTAGCTATCTCTGAAACGGCTGGACCTGCCTTTGCCGAAAACTAAACTTATCTCAATCATTACAAATTGAATGTTTTTTGGATCATTCAAATCGGATTCTCTCAAAACACACACATCCATTTTTTCTGAGGTATGCCAAAATTTTCATTTTCGATTTTCGGCCCATTACTATAACTACCCTACGGGAAGTTAAATACCACTAACAATGTATAACTAATTGTAAGCCTATGAAAATATTTGAAAATAAACAAATATACCATTTTTTTAATTCATAAATATAATTTGTGCTATTTTTTGTTTATTATTTATCAAATTTTAACTTTCCGAAGGAGAAGATTATGTTTTCATAAAAAAATTGGATTCGCTAATTTCATGTTCTCTCGACGTTTTAAGCCATTATGAATCGAATGAGACCAAATATGAAAAAAGTGTATGTGTGTGTAATGTTTTCTCAAAAAACGGCTGGACCGATTTCAAAAATTCAAAAGCTATTCGAAGTATCTAAAGAGGACTATCGATTATCAGATTTGTGTGACGATCGGCCGAACCGAGCCGAAAACTGTTCGAAAGATATTTGTTGAATTATATAAATTAATTAAAAATAGAATAGTAGGCTACAATATTAGATCATACAAGCACGTGCCTGTGCACTATAATTAATATAATAATTACAGATGTTATAAATATCTGTAATTATTATATTAATAATAATTACAGATATACTCGTATATTAATTATAATTACTGATATTATAAATATGTTTGAGAGATATAAACTGGAAATCGCAATGTATTGACTTAATTTTTTGAAAAATAGATTTTTGAAATAAACGGTTGAAAATTTTATCTAATTGTAAGTATCTACATCTCAATTTTGGTTAAATAAGTCAATTATTACACTTTTGGGAAGTTTTTGCAACTTGCCTTAAAGCAAAATACCACTTTCAACGAGTTTAAATATTTTTTATATCTCATGATATTGTTACCAAAATCTAAGATATATTGAAAAAGTCTACGTATTTTGAAAGAAGAGTAAAGAATTGCATTTTAAATGTTTGAACCGAAAATCGGTGAATCACAAGCAGCTGACACACCTTGCACTATTAACGTTTTTATGGTTAGAAATGTTTCTTCTGCGCACCGTTGGTTTCGGATTGAGAGCTCTGTTTGATGTTCTCCTAACATTCGACTGTAAAGCTCTCAGCTTTAGAAACGTCGCCAGTTTTTCTATATCACGGTTCTTGTCAGTCAAGGCCCTGCAAAGAAAAGCCGTAGATAAAAAATAATCATATATAAAAATATTGAAATTTATCACGTACGGTTTTAAATAATTTTAAAGCAATTTGCAAGAGAAAACATTTATTAAATATTTTGAATTACAATTGAAGTTTAAATTTAATTGAATGTGAGGTATGGTCTCCTAGATTGTTTTCGAATGAGTTTAGAATATTAAAATCTGATTATTTTTTTCTACAAAAATTAAATAGCGTAGGTCGGTGCACAAAAGTTCAATTTTACTTTGAGCAAATATATTGTGGAAACCAAACGAATTATATCACAACAAATAACAACTATCAAAAATACAACTATGACAATGTTCAATAAAACTCCCAGCAAATTCATCTTTATAGAAATATTTGTTTTTCAAAAAATTGTTACCTACCATTAGGCGGTGAAATATGGGCCGGTAAACAGGTTTAGGAATATTTTATTTATTTAGCTATATTATTGAACCTATGCAAAATGTAATTTTTATGGCTACATTTTTTACAGATATAACACTGTAGGTAACCTTGATCTGGTATTTAGTCAGAAATATTTATTCTCCGAGTTGGAATAACTATTTATTTAATTTATATCTTCTTTGCTTTTTTAACCTAATTTAATTTTTTATTCACTATTTTTTATTGTTCACATCTTTGGCAGAGTTAAGGTTCAGTTGGTCCTTTCTACCCCACCCGTGTTTATAAGCTATTATAGAGATTATATAAAAAAGTGTTGACTAACTAAAATTAGCAATAATCCTTATAAAATAATTAAATAACGTATACTTAGATATGATATTAAACGTAAACTTAGCAACAGCGCTTTCAACCTAAACATAACAACTCAAACATTACAACTAACAACGAAAGACCTTAAAGCCCCGCTATACACTATTAAATTTTTAGAATCAGAATCATATGTGCATCTATGTAATACCTAGTTATTAGACTTATAATATAATATAATAATATATAATTTTTTAGCGATTCGACAGTTTATAACAAAAAAATAATCAACGTTTTCTATTTTTTCTTGATATAAACTAAAAATAGAAATAAAAACGTAAAATTAAAACAAACCTCAATTTTAAGTATAAATGGTAACTTTTACTTTCGAGAAGTAAAACAACAATAAATAAAATGCTTTATATGGTTTATCTTTTAAATTAATAAACTTGCTACGATTGTATGTGCTGTAATAAATAAAAAGTAACATTCATAAATATATTATAATAAATATAATAAAATAAATGGTACCATTTACTAACAAATTGTCCTTGTGATGATGTGATATGAAGTGTTAGAAGAATTTAAAACGTGGTTAAAAAATAAGATACATACAATGAGAATACATTTGGTTACAACTTTCAAGTTACAAACATAAAAGCAAATACAAATTATCATTATTTTCTTATATTGTTGCAATTTTATTGTCTCATTTGTTTATTATTTATGTTTCAATTCATTCCAACAATTTATTCATACTAGTTAGTTTTCCAATAATTAAAGTTTTTATTATAAAAGTATATAACCATGAACTATTGCAATATAACTGTTAATATTAAAATAGCCAGTTATGCTTAATATTTGCTATTTGCTGGCACTGCGCAATTTTATTACAATCAGTATTATAGCAGTTGTACATGATTGCAAATAACATCGAAAGCCGTAATAGAAAATTAAACACAAATGCAATTGCAACAACGTGATAAAACTGAAATGCAAGAATAATTAATTCATGCCGTTATCTTCATAATTGGCAAATCTACGTTGTTTCCTAATTAGATCCGCTTGCCCAAATGATTGTCGCACGTGATGAAAATAATTACACGTAACCAGATTCCACGATAAAAATAATTTATTGTATTAATTACTGTTATTAAAATTATATTTCAATTAACAAGATATCCAATTTATATTTCACCAATTCATCATTTGCTTGTCATATTTAATTCAGTTATGTTGTGCATAATAAATGACGTTTTATGAATGTAATCTACTATTGAACGTTGGTATTATTCATATTATAATCATTCGGTATTCAACTTACTAATGGTTATAATTTCGCAAAGAAGAATTTGTGGTTTTCATCACTTATTGTTTTTATGAATTCATAATATTTTAGTTACCAGTTACTCTAGTTTCACTATTTGTTTATTCATAATTGCCATTATGACTCTTAGTATAGTCATCTTATTTCTGCAAAATTAGCTGATGATTCTAAATATATTCTGAAGACAAAAGTCAAATTTAGTAAATAAATTGAGAAAACATTTATTTATTAGTCTTCTATCTTTAGATCTCTTAGAAAACCTTTTATTTAATGAAAACTTCACTTACATATTGTGGCTATGAAAGACAACTCAAAATTTGAAATTGAATTCTATATATGTGGATTGATGTAGGCCTCATTATGATATAACCTTTGAAATTCAAAATATTGGACCATTTTCTATATAGTCAGAAACTTTTATTCATATTGACTAAAGGAGATAAAAATATATAATAAGTTTTATGTAAGTCATAATTTTTTTACTTATTAGTGTAGAAGAAAGACTTTATGAATATTATATATAAATATAATAAAAATATATAACAAAACATGATTTTCTAAACAAAATTGACAAGAAATCTTCACAAAATCTCTTTTTTTTAGTATTAAATTTTGTCTTAGTTAGTTAGATTTTTGTTTATCATCCAAAAAGGACAACACGCACAACCACATGTCACAAGCGTACATAAAGCACACTTTTGAAAACGAAATCGTTATGATTGAGCTAAACTATCTACGCAATAACTAATTGTTGGAAAAGAACTACGAAGCAAAATAATAAATAAAGTGATCTTTTGTAAACAAGTAACTGTTATTATTAAAAGAAATCGAACAAACAAACTTTTTTTCACTCTTTAAAAGCAATGAAGTCTACAGATCATGTTAATGCAGGGCGCAACTTGAATGTAAGATCATACTTCAATATGATATTCAATCAATCATACTTCATCTTTACCCATTAGGACAAATCAGTATAGTTCAGCTATTATGGTGACTGTTACTACCGGAACCCTGGCAAAACAGTGCCCAGTTTGCCCTACTCGCAAAATTAGGTAGATCAAAAAAGTAACCAGCGATACTATTACCTAATTAAGATATCTTATACATTAATAGCAACAATTACTATAGGCTATTTTTTACTAAATTATAATTGTGAACGTTTTGACAGATATATTTAATTTGTTTCCTAGTTATAGTATGCGCACTATTTTCTATTATCTATAATTACCGCAATTTAGTTTCACTAGATGTCGGTTTATCTCCAGTCACGTAACCCGGCTCATCGCAAATTATGGCCCGCACTAGTTGTTGGACTGACGCGGTCAGCCTCGTTGGTTGATTGGAATCATTAGTCAGCACACGACTGTTTGATGAAACAGTATTTTCTCCGGAATTACTAGTGTTTTCAGAACTATTTACATCTCTTTGCAATACCTTGAAATAAATTAAAGTTTATCAGTGTAGTTAATACAAGCATTTAGACCAGTAGGTCTAAATGGATACGGTTCACACACACAATTTTTTATCCGCAATAAATTTATTAATTTATCAGTTACCTGGGATAAAAGTAAATTAAATGGTGATTTAAACATTTTCGATGAGGAAATACTGAAATACTGTTCTTATATACAATGGATTGATCATAAAATCGAGTCATACAAGAAAGGGCGAGTGTCACAACCATTAACACCTCAAGACCAAAATGTTTTATAACAACTTTTATTGTTGGACATATATAAAATAATATAACATAATCATTTAAACAGAGCTTTTGAATATATCGCTTTATGTTACGAGTTTTTATAGGTTTCCCAAGAAGCCCCAGACCCATTGCTTTTGAATATAATTCAATAATATATAACAAAACATATTTTTTCTAAATAAAGTTAACGAGAAATATTTGTGAAATTATTTTTTTGTATTACTTTTTTTTCTGTTTTCTATTTTGTCTTAGTTAAGTTGATATTTTCTTCATTAGTTTAATATACATCTAAAAACGACATACCCTCAACCATATGTCACAACCGTACCCAACGCACACTTTTGGAGACAAATCATCGTTATGACCGAGCTAAATTATCTACGCGAAAACTATAGCTGATTCAACTAACAGCAAAATAACAAGCAAAATGATTTATCTGTATACAAGTACCAGTTATTATTCAAAGAAATCGAACAAAGAAACTTTGTTTTGATATTTTAAAAACAATGCATTCTACAGATCAAGTTAATGTAGGGCGCTAGCTAAATTCAATAATGAAAACTTGTTCGAACAAACATACTTAATCTTTCTTGGTTTGGACTAGGGTTTATACAAAAACCGACATTTCAGAAAACCGGTTTTCGAATTTAAATTTTAGCAGAAAACCGGTTTTAACCGGTTTTCGAATTTTATATAGAAAATAAATTTTTGCTAGAATATTCTGTAAAAATAAAAAATTATCCGCAAATTTAGCGCAATTTTAAGCAGTATTTGACTGGATTTATTTAATATTCAATTTAATGGATAGAAAACAAAATTATTTTAATTATTTAATTTTAATTAGTAGAACAAAAAACTATAGTTTAACTGGATTAAATAACTTTGAAAATAAATATTCGTTATTCATGCATCATTTTCATATATAAGAATGATTTTTATTATCACAGTGAAAGAACAGTTTTCGAATAAATAAAAATAATGTCGTTTTAAATAAAAAGCATTTATTAAATTAAAAAAATAAAAAAAATATTTGGTACATGTTGATACATACTTGTTACTATCAATTTTAGTTGTGAAAACAATTGAGCTAAACCCCGAGTATTTCTATTCAAAGCAATTTTAATTAATTAATTTTAAAAATGTTAGTTATTTTGTGTTTAATAAAATATGATTTCAAAAAATTGAGAATGTCTATCGATTTGCTACTTAGACGTGTCCTTGTTTACCTGCAATATTTCCCAAAATAGAAAATACTCTTTTACTTGCGACCGAACTTAATTGTTCTTTTGTTTGTGAGGCTAAAAACTCTTTTTTTTAAAGATTGGGTAGAGGGAGTTACTTCTTCAAGAAGAAGTCACACTGATTTAAATTCATATATACACTGGTATAAAAATCTAAATTAATATAAACATTAGACAAAAAATAACACAAAACCTTTCTGGGAACCGTAGCAGACTGATACGATTCAAAATTCTATTGAACCGATATGATTCCAAGGCTATTATTATATTATATTTGGCTATATTTGTAATTTTCCATTTATACAGTGAAAACCGGCTTTTCATGCCAAAAAACCGGTTTTCGAATTCCATATGTTTTGTCAAAAAACCGGTTTTTGAAAACCGACAAACCTTAGTTTGAAACCTTTCTCAAAATCAGTATAGTTTAACTGTTATGGCGACTGTCACTACCGTAGCCAGTCCCCTACTTCGCAATCTCTAGAGGCCATGCCCCACTTTAACATTTCTGCAGTTCCTATGCTTCCATACAATAACTTTAACGTTAAATATTATTTTTATTTAGAATTATATCAGAAATTAAAAAAATAAGATCGATTTGAGCTCTTTAGGTATATTTTTAATTGCCTTCTTTAACTATCGAATTGAATTAAACATTGACGCTACGAATTCACTTTAAAAAACTTTTTCATAACTACTGTTATTATTTTAATGAAAATTTGAATATATATTATCAGCTTCAACAAGCCAAGTTCAAGTGTATATATACATATAATATCATCATATTAAATTATATAAATAACTTTCTAATATTTATATATGATTTAATTGGAATACCACTCCAATATTTGCGAATGAGATTCGTTTTATTCTTACCTCTAAATAAATAAACTAATATATTGAAGTAAATTAAAATATTTTATTTACAAAATTACACTTCTATTCAAAGTTAATATTTAATACGACGGAATATATAGTATATTCAATATTCAATATTTGAACATAGATGATCAATCCATATTGTAGTAAAGTATATGAAACACCTACTTAAAGCAGTCCAATTCCAAATTAAACAATAATTAGTAATAATACGAATCAGCCAAAATATCTACCTTTTTTTTGCTTTTTTTCTGACACCTGCTTGTTGGCGGACTTTGTAACGTCATAGCTCTATTTTTCATATATATTTTAGCTAGTGATATAAATAATAAAACTAGCTCCCATTCGTGCATTTTTATAAATTGTTTTTATTAAATAATTTTGAGTATTATTTCATATTTTTATTATAACAGAAATTTAGATTTTGTTTTATCATATTTTTATTTTGCACAGAAAAATTTAATGATGGCTTGATGATGATATTTTTTAATATTATTGAGAGAAAACAATCATAACTTGGACTTTGCTAATAAAGTAATTTATTCATATTTCAAATTGAAGTATAAATTTATTAAATTTATTTATAAGGTTTAATCAAATGAATTTTTTGGTATTGGAAATTAATTCAAAAAAAAGTTTTGATCGTTAGTATTTTAAAGTGATACAGATACAAATATAAATAATTATTTTTTATAAAATAATTAATTCATTTTAGAGTAATTAACGAAAATTCAGTTTGAGTTTTGACTTTATTCGACAACTTGTTTGCCTTTCATCCATATTTCAAGATGAATGTTGTTCATATGTGAAAATATAAAGTTGGTTTATCTAGTTTATCTGGGCTGTAGGTGTTTCTATTTAAACTGAAGAAAACTCAGCTATAAATACATTTACTTTTATCATAGTACACACTTTATTGAAAAAATGTGTAAAATTTAACTACATTTTATTGAAAAAATGTGTTAATGATCGCAATGAGTGGTAGAAATTTGAAAACAATTTTTGAATATTTTAAACATATGTCTGTGCGCGTATTTTTATTACTAAATCTTGAAAGCATCTAACTCTTGTTGGTGTTATTATTAGTGTAGAGAATATTAATATTGAACTTGTATGGTGACATAATGCGTAATTAATTTTTAACTTCCCGAAGGAGAAGTTTATGTTTTCATAAAAAAATCCGATTCGCTAATTTTATGTTTTCTCGACGTTTCAAGTCATTCTGAATCGAATGAGACCAAATTTGAAAAAGTATGTATTTGTGTGTGTGTGTGTGTATATGTGAACAGATTTTTTTTGCCGTAAATCAACGTTTTCTCAAAAACGGCTAGACCGATTTAAAAAAATTAAAAGCCTTTTGATGTATCTCGATGAGGGTAGCGTCTTTGAGTTTTGTGCGACGGGCCGTTTCTTTGTAAATCGCGGAAAAGTGAAAAAAATTTCGTCCGCAATTCTGAATCGATTTTGAAAATTCAAAAGCTGTTCGATAGATATTGGCTGGGAATCGTGCTGATTAGTTTTTGGTAAAGATCAGCCGAGCCGTTTTCTTGTCATAAAGTTAAAAAAAAAATCGACGATTTTTTATAATTTTTTTTTGACGGTAGATATCATAGTCTTGTAGATTAAAATATTACGGACCTACGACAAGTCGTTCAATTTTAAAAATTCTTCAAAGTCTGCAAAAATTAGTATCGTTCTTTTGGCATTTGTCAAATTGTTTGATTTGATTGTTTTTTCAAAAACGCCTGAACCAAGAAATTTATGTATCTCAATGAGAACTATAGTTTGTCAGTTTTGTGTGACGATCTGCCGAGCCGTTTCTTTGCGATTTGATAAAAAGTGTTAAACTTTTCGTCCACATTTAAACTCAAACTACCGAATCGATCTTAAAAAATCGAAAACTGTTCGAAAGATATTAGTTGGGAATGATACTGATTAGTTTTAGGTAAAAATCTACCGAGCCGTTTTCTTGTAATTAACTGTTGAAAAAAAATTAAGCGGATTTTTATGGAACTTTTTTGGCGATATATATCATGGTCTCATAGAACTTACTGAAATATTACGGCCTTACGACAAGTCGCTTAATTTTAAAAATTCATCAAAATGAGTAGTTTTTTGACGTTTTTTAAAATTAAAATTAGACGATTTACTTGGTACAGCGATGGAGTACATGGTCTTTTAATGAACATACTCAACCATTAAAATTCAACAGAAACGGGTTCAATCATTGATTTTTGCAAATTTGTTTTTAGAAAATACCCGAGTTAACGTGTTTGTTCGTTTTCAATTATATGTGATAAATCCACGCGGAATATTTTTAATCACTCACAAATTAATTAATTTTTTATTGATTAAGTCGATTATTTACATATATTTTCATGTAACTTGCCTCAAGGCAAAATACCAATACCAACTAGTTAGTAAATTTAATTATCTAAGTAAAGTCGATCTCACATGAGCATCACAAAAATAGTTTTAAGATACGTAAAATGATCTCATTCAATACATATTGATATCATTAATAGAGCATTACTTTAATTGTTAGTCTGGCTAGTTAGTCTAATCGCCGATGCTAATGGATTGCCGATATGATCCAAGTAGGTTATGTTTGTATTTGCTACTTTATGCGTACATAATAAAAACCATAATGCTACATTTAGAACGGGATTCATTAATTTTTCATTTGTCTGCATTTCAGATGTGTGGGTTGTGTATATATTTTAATCAATATTTACGTAATAAAAACGCAATTTATGGGCTCGATGCGGGCTCTTACACTACTGTGCGGGAAAATGAAACAAGGTTTACGGCGATCATAAACATTTTTCGACATGCTTGCTTCAAATTTACGCGTCACAGGAAAAAAGAATCGCACAGGCAAAAGAGGACTTTTTATTGTGTAATCATCTTAATCGAATTGTCAGTCAGTCTGGCTTCACGTGAACGATGGTATTTATTATAGTTTATTGGTATATAAGGTAATTTTACAGTGAACAAATAGTTGATTTTTTTATTGTGAGAAGCTATTTAAATACAACATATAGACAAATCAATATTTGATCTTGAATTTCAGATCTGTCAAATTGTTAGCAAGCTTTTGAAAACTTTTATTAGCATGCTGAAATAACACTCTAAATTTATTACGCGAATCTAATTCTAAACCATATTTGGGCGTTGTTAATCGGTTCTACTAAAAAGTTATCAAATTGGACCTTAAGAAAAGAAGAAAATTTAAATTTTAACTATAAACTTACCAATACATCAGTTCTTAACAGAGAAATTTATTCTACTGGCAAAAATTACAGGATATAATGAATGTTATTGTAAACAGAAGTATACTCATCAAAATTATTATTTTCGAACTAAAATATTTTATTTCCATATATAACTTGGTCTTGTAATATCTAATAAAAATTATTTACAAATAATTAATAGAAAGCAATTATAAAAAAGATATTTAATTTATCCTATTAACTTCATATTTTTCATACTTTTGGTGAACGTTACACAATAAATATCCGTCATTCCTGAGAGTGAGTGGTGAATTATTATGCGAAACGAATAAACGATAAGAGTGCAAGAGTATAATTCAAATATTTGCAGCTTATTAAATTATAATTATTTATTTAATCATTTAATTTAAAAATTACATTTTTTTTACATTTGCTTCATTGGCTTAAATATAATGAAATATAATATATATCGCTTATTTTATTAATTTCAGTTGACACGGATGATATAAAAATAATGACGTTCTTGCCATATATGTACAAATATAATTATAGTTGATATAGTTTGTATTTGATAACTAATACCGAGTTAATTTGAATTATTAATTAACATTTCAAGTATAATAACGCATAGTTACTCAAGTTGTAAGTTTATGGGTATTTATTAATATATACTACCATTCTTTGAAGAAAATTCAATCCTTAATTTCAATATATATATATATATATATATATATATATATGTATATATATGCGTATATTATATGTTCAAATTATATTACTGTAGCAGCAGCAATTATGCTTAGCCCTAAAAGTACTTCCTGGAAAAATAACTCATCTGCGTTTAAATGTATCTGAACAGGAGCTTGTTTTCAATTCATGAGAATTGTACCTCGTACTTTGTGTAATCAGTATTATAATGAGAATAGTTATACGTTATTTTATACTTCGAAGTTACAAGACTTTTGTCTTATATAAGTATCATCATCTTATGTGCGCTGTCATAAACTTCGATAAATGCCATGCCCTTCTTTTTGGTGAAGAAGTATATATATATATATATATATATATATATATATATATAAATATATATATATATATATATATATATATATACATATAACTGAAACTTAATAATTGCAACTATTGATGATTTTTTATTGTAAAAGTTACAGTTTATTTTAGAATATACACACACATTTTAGTACATTGACGCAAATATTAGTTACTTAAAAAATATATTAAATGATAAAAAATAATTTGGGCTTTTTCACACATTTTAATAATAAATATCAAATATTTGGTAAAGTTTAGTTTTCCACTAATTAAATTTTTTTTTATATAAAACCTAAAACTTTTTATTATTAAACATTTTCGTGATTAAACATCAAAAGTTGAAACTTATATATTATATTTTAATAGATCGTTTTTTTAAATTGCCAACTTACATTTTAACAGGAAAATAGAGGAATCAAAACCTATATAACATATATATATATATATATGGTTTTTAATTTATATTTGTATGGAGATCTAATTATTGGGCGTATATATTATAACTTCTTATAATGTGTTGAGACAATATGATTACAAAGTAACATTTTAGACAAACCAAAAAATTAATTAGGTTAAAAAAGCAATTTCACAAAAATTAAAATTAATAAATAGTTATTCCAACTTTGCTGATAAATAGTTCTGATGAAATACCTGATCAAGGTTATATACAGTGCTATCTGTGTAAAAATATACTCATGAAATATATATTTTGCAATGGCTTAATAATGTAGGTATTATATCGTAAAATCCCTTTAAAATTAAGAATAATATATTGGACCTGTTTGCTCCCTGTCCGTCTCATTTCACCTTGCCTATGATGTAAAAGGACCAGGTGATAAATTTTTGAATAACAGCAAATGAATACCTTTCTACAATAATAAATTAGCTGGGAGTTTTACTGAACATAGTCAGATAGTTGTTTGTTTGACATGTATTATCTGCCCTACCCTACATCTTTTTACATTTTAACAATTTGGCAAGAATGTATAATTTCAAGCATGACTATAGTATATTTTATTAGCGCTCTCTATTTAGAAATGTATGTCTCTTGGTGAATGCATTCATATACGAGGTCTGTTCAAAAAGTACCCGGAATTTTCGTTTTTTCAAAAAAATATTTATTTATTCGTCTACATTAATGTGGTCCCCTTCAAAGTAGTCCCCCCCAGATATAATACACTTATGCCAGCGTTTTTTCCAATTTTCGAAACACCCTTGATATTCACTTTTTGATATGTCCTTGAGCACTCTCAGCGATTTTCTTCAATCGAGGAAAACCGCCGTCCTTTCATGGGTCTCTTCAACTTTGGGAATAGGAAAAAGTCACACGGAGCCATATCTGGTGAATTTTTGCACTTTGCAACACTTTATTTCATTTTTTACGCAAAATTTAATACAAATTCTTTGACTTTTCAATTCTTCCATTGTAAAAATCGCCGAGCTCAGAAAAACACGTCGAACCTTAGCGACTACCACAGACAAAGTAAACAGTGAATATAGCTGAAAATTTCATCATACTTTAGGGGCATGTATACCAACACAATAAAAAAAAATTTTGACAATCAGACACTCCAGACCCGCGAAATTTAATTATTAGTAATTCCGGGTACTTTTTGAACACACCTCGTATGTATACAGATAGGTGTGTGAGTATAAAAAATCTGATCCCTTGCAACACCATGTATTGCGATGTTTTATTCTGCAGGTAATCTTCGAATCCGATGCGGGAAAGCGACGCATTGCGTTAACGAATTATGTACTTGCATCTCTATTCGAGAAGCGTGCACGTAGCACGCCGTAGCGACTTTACGGCATGCTGTAAAAAAGTGTAACGCGCCCGTACGTACCCGCACAGGTTATTCGGTACCTTTAATTCAGCCTAAGGTCGCAAACACGGCATATATAATTTATGGCGGAAGCACGTGCAGGAACAAGGATACTTGCTCCAGGTACATAACGTACACCGACATTGCGATGTAAAGATCACTGCCACTTGCTGATCTTAGGAGTTTGCGGTTTGGGCCAAAGGGCGTATACATTACTGCTCCGAAGGTCGACATAACTAGCGTAATTACGTAACCGAACAATTTTGGTGATCTCTGTAACGGCTAGAAAACTACTAAGGCAAAATTTCGGTATATTAAAAACTATCACTGTATGCTATAAATGAATTTGATGTAATATTTTTATTTCTATAATTTAAGAAAACTGTTAAGAGTACACATCTTCAACCCCAAGAATGAATTTATATAACATAGCGGTTAATTATTAGTTCAGAAATTCTTCGCGAATACGTGCACTATAACATTGAAATGCATGAAAGAATGGTTTTTACTAAAAATACTACAAATGAGGCTTTTTTGCATGCATTTATTTTAAGTTATTGCTTTCCAATCAATTATTAACTTCTCGTAGTAATCGCAACAAATAGGAAATGATTACATATCCTCACGTTTCAAAGATTTTTGAACATTTTGGCATACCTTAGAAAAAATGAATATATGTGTGTGAGCGTGTGTGTTTGGTTACAAATTTTTTGTCGACGATATTTGAATTGATGGGTAAACGTGCTGATTTTGATAATACAAAAAGTGCCAAAAATGGTAATTAAAATCCAATTTAGAGTCCAATTTAAAGGATTCAAAAAACTCTTCATTTATATAAGAGAAATGAAGAACTGATAAAATTTTTGAGAAGGCAGGTCTAGCGGTTTTGAAGATCCAACAAAAAAATCCATTTGGCAGTCAAAAATGATCATTAGACATATGCATATTAAATTGTCAGATTAAAATATCTGAACTTTCAGCAATAAGAACAAATTTTAATTACATTTATATGGGTTTTTGTTATTTTAAATTTACAACTTAAAAATCCTAAAAACGAATAAATAATAACGCATGCTTGAAAATATATTCTAAGATCTGTATGCTTTTTGGCTTTTAAGTTTTGGGTAAAAAACTCTGTTTAATTTTCTTCAAAACTAATTTATTATTAGTAAAAATAAGCATTTGTATCAAGAAACCATAAAATTCGTTTTTATAATTTTTGCTAATTTTCGTAAAATTGAAAATTTATTTGCTTAGTATTGAATTATTTTCAATTTATGGTATTTTTATGATCTCTTAATAAAGATGCATCAATAATACGGAAAGTTTTAATTTAATTCCGTGGAACTATTTCTGAAATTAATAACATATCAATATATTAAAATTTTAGCATGTTCATCGTTTTATTTATTATTTTATTACGTACTTTCATTTTCATAAAATATTTCCAAATGAGCTATGTCATTTTTATGTAAATACTACAAATTATTTTATTAAATATCGTCTTACCAAGATTGATTAGCATTTAACTTTGCATGTTCATTCGACATAATGCTTCATTTAGCATTGTTGAAAGCTTATAATGCATGTCTAAAATTATTTTATAGTCATACTTACGTTATTGAAGCACATAATGCAAGATATAAAACTCTTTATGTATTTCTAACTATGTTTCTATGTTCTTGTCCTGACTTTAGTGCAAAATTCATATTTAATTACGTACAATTCAAACATATTTTTATTCATTTTAAAAAAGTCTATAATTTGTAATTTTTAGAGCAAAGTGTGCCTCCAAATCATAAATATAAGTTTAACATGTCTGACCTCCTTTCAATTAATATTTATGAAATCAAGAAGCTAATTTGTATTGAATATTTTTTGCTTGAAATTTTTAAATTCGAAACACCTGCATATAACGTTAGCATATAACGTCTATTGTGTGACTATACGTATGTCCACAATTATGTGACTTTTAGCTATATATTATTCATTATTTTACTTTTTTATGAATATTTGTATTATAATTGTATCTTGAACTATCCGTTAAGGAGCTTATGTTTCTGCTCAAAAAGTCTGATTTGCTAATTTGAATTTCAGTTTGTACATTTTTTTTATTGCATATAGTGTATTCAATTTATGTAGAGCAACATGAACAAATGTCTGATGCACGCGAAAATGTTCAAATAAAATCAATAATCAATAAAAAATAAATTAATTTATGAGCGATTATAAGTATTCCATGTGGATAATAAATCCACTCATCATTGAAAACGAACGAACACGTTAACTCGGAGTATTTTCTAAAAGAAAATTCTCAAATATCAATAATTTTTATAGTTGAACCAGTTTTTGTAGGACTTTAATGGCTTACTATGTTCATCAAGACCAAGTACTCTATGGTTATACCAAGTAAATCGTCTATTTTTAATTTTAACAAACGTAAAAAAAAACTACTCATTTTCTCAAACTTTGATGAATTTTTAAAATTAAACTACTTTCCGTAATATTTCAATAAGTTCTATAAGACCATAAAAATTGGCTTAAATTTTGTTTCAACAGTTAATTACAAGAAAACGGCTCGGTAGATTGTCACCTAAAACTAATTAGTATCATTTCCAACTGCAGGAACTCTCGCACCTTAACGAAATATTCGTGTAATATTAAATGTTTTCAAATAGATTATTATAAATATTGTAATTTATAGATGTTTACAGAAAAGTAAATAAACAAAACTTCTTGTCTAATATTTATAAGAAATATATAAACTGAATTGCAACGTTGAAATTATTTATTTGAAGTATATTAGTGAGCTTTAGAACTTCAGCTAGAAAAAAAATTATAATTCAATTTATTTTCGATATACAAAAACATTTTTTTTGAAATTAAAAAAGAATTAAATAGAAATTCCATAAGCAACCGTTTCGTACATAAACATATGGTTCTTTGAATCATTCAAATCTGTTGCTCAGTTTTCTCAAAAACTTTTTATATTTTCTGCACTTTTTGCTC
>NW_020538870.1:0-50657 GCF_003426905.1 Ctenocephalides felis
GTTATGTCAACAGAAAAAGACATCATTCAATTCAATTACAAGTAAGTAAGCAGTCATGTGAATTAACAACATTTGTAAATTTCATTTTTACTGTTTTGTTCAAAAATAGGCTATTTGTGATGCTCGATGTAAATTTATTCATTGTTATGCTGGAATAGTTGGTTCTGTACATGACGCACGGGTATTACGTCTGTCAGAAGTGAATGATTACCTCAACGATGAACATAAATTCCCGAACGAATCTCATTTAGTCGGCGATGCAGCTTACCCTCTTCACAAACATTTACTTACACCATATCGAGATAATGGGCACTTATCAGCAAGACAAAAAAATTATAATTTTTGTCATTCATCTGCACGTATAGCAATTGAACGTGCATTTGGATTACTTAAAAAAAAGATTTCGCAGTTAAATTAAATCGAACTGATTTAATTCTTGAGTACATAATCGCACCATGAAGCACCATATTCGTAGAGTGATAGGGTCGTACTGTCTGACATATGAAGAGTATCTCACGGTCCTCACTCTGATTGAGGCAGTCTTGAATTCAAGGCCACTTTTAGCTTTTAAGTTAACCACAGTAAGGTTTTTAAGCAAATGACTTCAATGAGAGACCGATTTTGGAAGATTTGGTCTACTCAATATTTAAACAATAGTTGAGATGGCAGAAACAAATGGACAATTTCCCAAGCTAATATTAACGTTAATGACATTGTTTTGATAAAAGAGGATAACACTCCTCCTTTACAATGGCCATTAGGTCGGGTAACAGAATGTAGAGTAGGTCAGGATGGAAAGGTTAGGGTGGTTGTAGTAAAAACCACTACTGGTCATCACACTAGACCAATTGTAAAGATTGTGCCATTACCCTGTGCCGACTAATTAAACTGTAATAATTAATTCTTCAAATATCTTAAGTTACCATGCAATGTATGTATAATAATTATATCAATGTTAAGAATTAAGCAATTTGTTAATGATTAATTTAAGTTATTTAACTACACATCATATTTATCGACTGTCTCATACTTATTTCCATACACGTAGTTATTCCTATTTTGTAATTGATTTATAATAATTATTTAAGTAATTTTAAGGATGTTAGATTGTAAACAATATTACTTCATTTATTACAGTCCACTTTATCATTAAGATTTTATCGATTAAGCTAATATGTATGTAAATATCAGTTTTCTATGTTGAAACAATATTATATTTTTTTTGTTATACCTTATATACTTTAAGCCAGTTTAGATGTTAAAAATGGACCTATAAGGAAAGTATTCATTCTAAGAAATATGGATGCTTGGCATCGCCAGGGAGGATGGACGATTAAATTTTGTATTCAAATTTCGCGCCGCTCTGTAACGGCCTCCCCCACTACTAGGAGAGTGTCTTAAGCTAGGATTGCACTACGCTTTACACAAGCACGTCCTGTTCTGTCTAAGCCGCCTAACAAACAACAAGTCTTCGCAAATATAAAATTACTATTTCTGTGTGTTCAATAAACTCTGTATATAATTTCTTCGTGTGTTTCTTTTATACCAAAGGTAATAGAGGAATTAACTTAGGAGACTACTTGTCTTAAGGCCGTAATATTTCCATAAGTTCTGTAAGACCATGATATGTCATCAAAAAAAGTTTCATAAGAATCGGCCTAAATTTTTTTTCAACTATTACTTACAAGAAAACGGCTCGGTAGATTTTCACCTAAAATTAATCAGTATCATTCCCAACTAATATCTTTCGCACAGTTCGATTTTTTAAAATCGATTCGGTAGTATGAGTTTAAATGTGGACGAAAAGTTTAACTATTTTTTCCAAATTACTAAAAAAACGGCTCAGCCGATCGTCGCAAAACGATCAAACGAACTGACAAACGATAATCCTCATGGCTTTTAAATTTCTGAAATCGGTTCAGGCGTTCTCGAGCGAACGTCGATGAAAGGTCTATTTTTGACAAATTTTTTTGACAAAAAAAACTTTGAAGAATTTTTAAAATTAAACGTATGTCGTAGGGTCGTAATATTTTAGTATGATCTATAAGACAAAGATTAAGGTATCTAACGTAAAAAAAAATTATAAAAATCGTCGAAAAAAAACTTTTAACACTTTATTACAAGAAAGCGGCCCGGCCGATCTGACTAATCAGCACGATTCCCAACCAATATCTTTCGTACGGTTTTAGAATTTTCAAAATCGATTCAGAATTGCGGGCTAAAACGTGGACAAAAAATTTTTCACTTTTCTGCTATTTGCGAAGAAACGGCTCGGCCGATCGTTGCACAAAACTGAGAAACTGTACTCCCCATCGAGATACATCGAATAGCTTTTAAATTTTTGAAATCGGTCCAGCCGTTTTTGAGAAAACGTCGATTTACAGCAAAAAATTTGTTCACATACACACAAACACACGCACACACATACACACACACATACTTTTTCCAAATTTGGTCTCATTCGATTCAGAATGGCTTGAAACGTCGAGAAAACTTAAAATTAGCGAATCGAATTTTTTGATGAAAACATAAACTTTTCCTTCGGGAAGTTAAAAATATGAATTTAACAAATTACTAAATGTGCAGTATCTTGTATAGTCAAAAATAAATCTTGTGCGACGTTGAATATGCATATGTTTAATATAACAGCAGAAAGAAAAAATACGAAAATATAACTATAAGGAAAAATACCTTGATGTAATTATCATTATAGCAATATAGTGATTGATTTATATAATTTTACATTCATATTACCACATTGAAAATGGTATATTTGTTTGCATTGTTGATTTGTTTTTGAGTGTTGGTAGTTTTGAATTATAAATATTGGATAAAACTGAATAAAATACTATTATATCTTACGCATTATATGGAGTGTTGTTCATTGAATATTTAAAATCAGTTAAATGTAATTGATTGCATTTCGAATTAATTTTATCATCCAAGAATATCTTAATAGTTGCAAAAATCCATCCAACTTTTTGACATCAATTTCAAATGTCGTTGAGTGAGTACGCATCGCTCTCACTAAATCTTACTTTTTATTTATATAATATGTATGTTGCATGACATATGTCAATGTATATATTAATTATATGAATTATGATAGATGTATAAAAATTACGGTCATTATACAAATAATTCGGTGAAGATTGATATCAACTTGGACCAGAGATCAGATAAGTCAGGTGAAGGTTCAAAATTTATTTCATGATCACTTTTGAATTGAACGAATGAATCTGCACTACTTAGAAAAATTTCTGTAAGTAGTATTAATATATATTCGTTTCTCAATAAATTATATGATACAAACATTTCTTCCATAGATAACAAATCCGAACCATCCTCCTGATTGATTTTGTATAGAGATAATTGAAGGACAAATGCCTTTAAGATATTGCTGTTTATTGTGGTGTCAGTTTTTTTTTAAATATATCAATATCATTGAATGTGTCCCATGCCAATGATTATTGTAAATCAAATTTCTCTATTGTCGCATATAATTCTGTGTGACTTGTGAACAATAAGACAAACACACATCTGAAGATCTTCAGCCATAGAAATCCTTATCATATTTCATTTGATATATGAATCGTAATTATTATGTATATTTATATCTAAATACAGAAAAGTACAGAAAATGCAATAACTCGCATTTACGTGTTGAGTCAATTTTAATTTCTTTCATGAAGTATTTTATTTTTCATGTTAATTCATGTAGAAGCAAAACTATGCAGCATTTGCTTTTAATCATATTCATATCGTCGTCATTCATATCGAAATAAGTGTGTCCTTACAATACCAATTCAACATTCTGCTCACTATTTCCCTAAAAATGAGATTGTTTCACTTCCAGTAATACTTGTTTCCAGTAATTGTTCTTTATCTGGTTGCAATGAAATCTCAATTTTATATTATATTATCAGTAGTTACTAGTTAGTATCAACCATCATTCATAAGTTATTGTTAATAAACCGAGAAAATTATGCCTACGATTATTTTTATAGCTGTCGTATATTGCAACTATGTATGTGCAAATACTTCAAATTCACTAGTCCATTATAATTTGTTTGACCACAATGTATTATTCTAACATCTCTTGTTATTAATATCATTTTCAAATTTGTTTGCATTCAACAAATAAAATATCTATTCGAGTCCAATATATTTTAACAAATTTTACGTATTCAATGACCACACACACATTACTTTCGAAAAGTCATTATTCAAGGAAACTACCAAAACTTTAACGTTAACAATACAATATACAATTTGAATCTTTGGTAAACTGTACTTTAACTGATTTGCCAACGCACATGTTATAGATTTATTTTCGCTAACAAGAAACTCATGAAAAAAAATTATACTTGTTCAAATACTAGCACATGTAACTAACCGATTCAATATAATCCGAAAAATTTCTAAATTAATATAAAAAATGGCACTTTCAAACGATTTGCTCGATTCACCTTATATGCTTTTTATGTGGTGGTTTGTTATGCAAAGTCTACCAATTGATTAAAAAATTATTTCAGTGTAATATATTTTACTGAGCAGTTAATATCTTTCAGGATATATTTTCATATATTTTTAACTTCCCGTAGGGTAAGTTATTGTAATGGGCCGAAAATCGAAATTGAAAATTTTCACATTTCTCGACGTTTTGAAGGTTTCTGAACATTTTGGCATACCTCAGAAAAAATGGATGTGTGTGTGTGTATGTATGGATACAAATTTCCAGTCACGTTTCCGGGCGCACGGATCAACCGATTTGAATGGTTCAAAAAACATTTGATTCCTATTGATAAGGAGAAGAGCTGATTAGTTTTTGGCAAAGGCAGGTCCAGCCGTTTCGGAGATACGGAGCAAAAAGTCCAAAATCGAGTTTTTGAGAGAACGAAGCATCCGATTTGAATGATCTAAACAACATTCAATTAGTAATGATTGGGAGAAGTGGTTATTAGTTTTTGGCAAAGGCAGGACTAACCATTTCTGAGATACAGAGCTAAATGTGCAAAAAATGGCAGTTTTTGAGAGAACTAAGCGTCCGATTTGAATGATTCAAAGAACTTTCTGCTTGTTTTAACAAAATAATTGATTTTGGAAAAAAAAATTTTTGTTTCAATATTTTTTTTTCAATTTTTTTCTTCAAAAAAATTTCTTTTTTGTATTTCGAAAATAATTCAGATTTTAATCGTAATTCTGACTAAAGTACTAATGTACTTTAAACAAATATGTATATCTTTACAATTCAGTTTATATAATTCTTATAAATATTAGACAATGTTACAATATTTATACTAATCTATTTGAAAACATTCAATATTTCTCGAACATTTCGTTATGGTACGGGAAGTTCCACCAATTTGCCTTAAGGCACGATGCCATACACCCCACTAGTTTCAAATTTCTTTTATTTAAAAATGTATAATTTGACATTTTGTGAATAAAGTTTGTCACCTACTCAGAAATTGAAATTTCCTTGAAATCTTTAATTGTTAATCTCAAGAAATTCGCCAAATGTGTGCGCCAAAATTTGTAGTAATAAATATTAATGACTCTTAAAAGAACCATTTTATATCGGAAAATGAAAATGTGATTTGAAAAGAGTACTGTGTTCATGCGGACTGATTACACAGCATTTAAAATCGTTTACGATGGATCAACATAATGAGAAGAAATATACGATGCCAGAATATATTATAAAAATAGAAGATGAAGTATCTACATTCACAATAACTAGCGACATTCCTCCGGGCGGGATACATTTCAGATGTTGGAATCGAGTATAAAAGCAGTTCACAAAATACTTTTCATATAAAACGTGAACCATATTGTCCAAGATACAAAGCTTTAAACTTTGCTATAATGTGCGACAGATTTGAAAGAATTAGTCAGAATTAAAAGCCTATGTTAGTGAATAAAATTAAAAAACAATCTTCTCAAATTAAAGTGACTAAAAGGGCAAATGAAATAAATACTATTAAAGAAATGACTGCCAACCCATCGACATCGACGCGCTCGAGAAAAACCACAATACAACTACACGATGAGTTTCCAAAAGGCAAATTTTTTGTGTTAATAACAACCCTTAGCTTGTACTAACGTGAGCTAAGAAGTGGCTAAAATATTAAACAAAGACAATATAAATAATAAAACAAATAGTGTGTGTGATGAAAACAGTGAGAATGCAAAAAGACGCCGTATAAATTCGGATACAAATGATGAGCAAAGTGTTAAAAATAGTAAAAACGAAGTGAACACGCGCGAAAGCGATCCTATACCCTCAGAAATGCCACACATTGTTGTTAATGACGATTTTAGTGATTATAAAAGTATTTGTGATATAAGCAAAGAAACCATAAGTGTGACGTATACATAAATGCCAAAACCATTACATAGTGCAAACAAACAAAATTCATGACTTTAAAATTGTGCATGATAAACTAAAAACATTCGAATAGAAAATTTTTCACGTTTTCTCATAAAGACCAAACACTCCAGAAGATTGTAGCCACGGGCATACCACCAAATACCGATCCCGAAACAATCATGGCCGAATATTTAAATGATTACTGTCGTGCAAAACATGTAATAAAAATGACAAAAGTGGATAGATAGTCTTCCAGTTTATGCCATATTATTAGACAACAAACATGCAAATAATCCGAAACAAAGAACTTCTAACTTTCTTGGTTAAATGTGAGCGTTACAAGTTAAACGGTAACGTAATCCAATGTTACATTTGTCAAAACTTCGGACACACGGCTGGTTACTGCAATATGGACTTAAGATGTGCCAAGTGTAAAAACCAACATAGGCAGTTTGAATGTACCAAAACGACTTCAGAAAAACCTACATGCGTGATTTGTAACAGAGTTCATCCCGCAAATTACATGCAATGCTCCACGTGCATTGCCTAAAATATTATTTATTATTATTGATTACGGCTTGCTAATGAATAAATACGTGTTAGATGAACGGAACATGCAGGAATACATACAAGATGCGATGACTTATGTACGCTATTATGGACGACCGGATTTGTTTATTTCGTTCACGTGTAATTCTAATTGGAACGAGATACAAAGCTTACTATGACAAGGACAACATACTAATTATCAGCATGACATAACTGTGAGAATGTTTAGACAGTAACTGAAATCATTAATTGACTCTATCGTTAAATATTCTGTTTATGATATCACGCGATGTTGGTTATACTCGATTGAATGGCAAAAACGTGCCTCATGCCCACATTCATATACGAACAAACTATTAATAAAAATGACGAAATAACACAACATCAAATGGGTAGAGGCATTAGCAGCAACGCAGCTATTTGGCATATTTTCAATTTTCCCGATCACGATAGAAACTCGCCTGTCCAGCATCTGGCAGTTCATCTCGAAAACGGACAATGTGACAATGAAAATTTTCGACAGAGAACAATTGAGAGACCAAGAATAACGTTAACAGAATTTGTTAATCTGTGCCAATAAACGATATATAATATTGATATGTTATTTACCATTGATATATTCCACGTTATTTTACGTGGAACAAATGCTGTAAACAGTGGGAACAAAGAAAAAGAGATAATAAACCACATGAAAACATCACAAGTGTATTCAAAACAAAGAGATAGATTTTACACGGTATATCTGAACCAAAAGTGAATGTTTTTATTTACGATTGCTCCTTCTTTTGAATATTTGCGAACAATTAATGGGCAAGTAATCAATACATATAGAGATGGATGCAGTGAGATTCAAGTATTGGAAGATGATAACCAATGGGATTGACTCAGCCTGATGCTTCGTTACGTCAACGCTCAATAACATTCGGCAACTATTTCCAATAATATTAACAACGCTATCCATCGCATGCAAAAAATTTGTGGAAAAACTATATGTCGGAAAATATTTTACATACGTTTAAAAAAATATATCAAGGCCAGAACATAGACTATACACCGGAGATTTATAATGAAGCATCAGTGTTGCTAGAAGATTTGTCTTAAAATTTCAAATTTAAAACTTGATCTTTTTGGATTGCAGTTACCTAATCGCCCACTATCTGATTGCGTCAACACCGATTTCGAAAGAGAAAAAAAATATTATTGTCAATGGACAAATTTGTCATTCAAAGTTATAATTTAAGTTTCGCGCGCTCGTTGTGAACTGTCAACAACGAGCGTTATGGCTGATAGGTTGGTAGCATATACGCGGCACCTTCAGCCTGTATATGCCGATGTGCAAATTGTATAAGAAATGTTCCACTCTCTTCTTCATCAATCTTCGAAGTACATACATCTCAATAAATATATATTAAAAATAATACATCCAGCTTTTCTTTACTCCATAAATGGTCCATCGTAACGGATAAGTACTGGTGCAAAGAATAGTTTTGCAATTTTTGATCGCTGAGAGGTATTTAAAGCCTGTAAAAACAGTGCTGTGTTTACTTGGTTATAATTTGTTTATGCATGCGGCACATGAAAGTTTCTGTGCCGTTCAATAATCAAAAAGAATAGAAGCTCAGCTGTTTTCAGAAGGAGATACAGTCAAAACCCTTGGCCTCGCATGGAATCCTTCACAGGATTCTCTTAAGAACTCACATATTAAGGTTTCGGTTGCGGAGGCCCAGCAGATTGTTGACACCAAGCGGTCTGTGCTATCAACTATAGCACAGATCTATGATCCAATTGGGCTCATATCTCCGGTTACCGTTACAGCCAAGTTAATTATGCAGGAGTTGTGGAGGCATAATCTGGAATGGGACGAAGCATTGTCGCGAGAACTGCAAGTTAGGTAGGATTTATTCAAAAATCATTTGTCGGATCTTGATAACCTGACTATTCCGCGTTGTGTGTTCCATTCGGTTCCTGTGGATATACAATGCCATGGGTTTTCAGACGCTTCGTTGCTTGCATATGGGGCATGTATATATCTTCGAGAAACATATGCAGATAGAATGGTGTCATCGCATTTACTGTGCTCTAAATCAAAAGTAGCACCATTGAAAAATGTCACACTGCCAAGGTTGGAGTTATATGCGGCTTTGTTATTAGCAAAGCTTTATAAGCAGATAACAACAATATCGGACATTAAAATCTCTAAGACCTTCTTGTGGTGTAACTCAACTATTGTTCTTGCCTGGTTGAAGACGGATCCTTCCCTATTGAAAATGTTTGTGAGCAATAGGGTTGCGGAAATTTTAGATCACACGCCAGGCATAGTATGGAGACATGACTGCAGCAAAGACAATGCGGCCGATATAGTATCTAGAGGTGTAAAAACACCATCAGAATTAATTGGTTATTATCTCTGGTGGCATGGGACAGCTTGGTTGTTGCAGGATCCCATTAATTGGCCTCAGAGGTTTGTTGAGACTGTCACAGAAGAGATTCCAGAGCGCCGAGTATTAACAGCAACGGCTGTTACTGTTTATAATGAGCATTTGAAGTTAGTTTTAGAAAAATGTTCTACCTTCAATAAAGTAGTAAGGGTGGTTGCTTATTGGATTCGGTAGTCAGAAATGCGTCGTTTAGATAGGAGCTCCAGGCGTTTAGGGTCATTGTCAGTTGACGAGATAGAAAGGGCCTCTAAGCGCATTGTTTATTCAGCTCAAAGAGAGGTTTTTGGCAATTTGGCTAAACAGTTAAATTCTGGTAACCAACTTGACACCAACTACAGCAAGCTGAAGTCATTGAATCCTTTTGTGGATGCCGAAGGCTTGCTTAGAGTAGGTGGAAGATTGGAAAACGCAGACGTAAGTTATGACCAGAAACATCCCATAATATTGCCTAAAAACCATTTAGTGACTAACCTTCTGACTCGCTCGGAACATGAGAGATTATTGCATGCTGGCACACAAACAATATTGGCGAACATGAGACTGAGGTATTGGCCTATTGACGGACGAAACACAATAAAACGAATCATTCATAGGTGTGTGAAATGCGCTATATTCAGAGCAGCCAGTCACTGCCTATCGACCATTTCAGGTGGTAGGTGTTGATTTTGCAGGTCCAATTGAATTAAGGTCTAGTAGATTAAGAAAGGCTCCGCGCATTAAGGCATATATTTGTTTGTTCGTCTGTATGGCTACTAAGGCAATTCATATTGAGTTGGGGACGAGTCTTTCTACAGAAGCCTTCATGTCAGCTTTGCGACGCTTTATTGCACGACGTGGTTGTTGCTCCGTGATTCATAGTGACAATGGGAGAAACTTTGTTGGTGCCAAAAATGAGTTGCGGCAATTAGCCACATTGTTTCAATCTGAGATGTCCAAACAAGAGATCATTTCGTCGTCTGCTCGGTTGGGGATAACGTGGTTTATGGGAGGGATCTATAAAAGTGATGAAGCATCACATTCGTAGGGTTATCGGGGTCGCACTGTCTCACGTTTGAAGAGTGTCATATACTCTTATCGTATTGCTACAGATCGAAGCTGTACTTAATTCGAGACCACTTCTTACCCTCACAGATGATAGCTCTTAACATCTTTTCCAGAACCATATAACGATATTGCAAATGTCAAGGCAACTAAATTGTTTAAGCAAATAGCAGAGATAAAAGATAAGTTCTAGTCTTTATGGTCAAAACAATACTTATCAGACCTACAAAAAAGACAAAAATGGTCAAAAGAACGACCAAATATTGAATTAAAGACGATAGTTTTATTGAGAGAGGACAATGCACCTCCTGCATTGGCATATTGGCCGTATAATAAGTACAAGTTCTGGACTTGACGGCAAGGTTAGAGTAGTTCGAATTAAGACTAGTAGTAGTGTTTATACCCGCTCAATTACTAAGATCGTCCCTCTACCTTGTCATTAGCCTATACATTTTATAATCTGTTATATTTTAGTATTTCTTTTCAAAATTTATTATTAAAGTTATCAAATTATTGTTAAAGTATAATGAATAATTGAAATATGTTATCAATTTTATATAAATGTTTTACCTTGAAATAATATTAAGTTAGGAATATGTTTTTATTATAGACTGAGACAATTATTTTTATTAAGATCAGCTAATCATTATGCATTTATTGTATCATTATACAGTCCACTATTCATATTGCAAGGTTTGTTTTGTTAGCATTAAGATGATTATGTTTTAATTAGTTTAGATATAAGATCTTACGAAATAATCAGTTGTAAATATTTATCATTGTTGTATTTTTGTTATAGTTTGTGATGCTTTCGCATCGCGCGGGAGCATGGACAAAATTGTCATTCAAAGTTATAATTTAAGTTTCGCGCGCTCGTTGTGAACCGTCAACAACGAGCGTTATGGCTGATAGGTTGGTAGCATATACGTGCCACCTTCAGCCTGTATATGCCGATGTGCAAATTGTATAAAAAATGTTTCACTTTCTTCTTCATCAACCTTCGAAGTACAAACATCTCAATAAATATATATTAAAAATAATACAACCAACATTTCTTTACTCCAGTCAAAATTTAACAAGTATTATGGAAAACAATGAGAAATTACGATACTAACTTTTTTTTAAAACTACGATAACTTTTTACGATAGGGTTATGCTGACCGTTGCTGCAGAACAGAAGGGTTTCTTTTTCTTGGACGCGTCAGGAGGAACAGGTAAGATGCTTGTCATATCATTGATTCTTGTGAGATCGGAAAAAATAGCATTGGCAGGAGCTTTTGGTATGGCGACTACTTTGCTAGATGGAGGGCGAATAGCAGATTCCACATTCAAGCATCAGACATACACAATAAAGAAAATGCGACATGTATTATAAAAAAGAATATCTTCTGTATTGCAAAACAGTGCAATCATAATTAGGGATGAATGCACAAAGGCACATAAATACTCTTTGCATATCATAGAAATATGCAAGATTTGAAAGGCAACGATAAAATTTTTCGTGGAGCTTTATTACTTTTATCAGATGATCAACTTTCGCGGATGAGATCAATGTATGCTTGAAACAATCCTTTTTGTGGCAAAGTGTTGACAATTTTAAATTGACCATCAACATGCGTGTGCGATTGGAGCAAGATTCATCAGCACGAAAGTTTTTCAGAAAAACTAATTCATATAAAAAATAGGAAACAAAAACGGAATTAATAAAACTGAAAAAAATTGCACAATTTATCAGGAAACAACGTGCTTATTAATAGTATTTATCACAATATACAAATAAATTATTTGAATCATAACTGGCTGGATAGAAGGGCGATATAAGCAGCAAGGAATATGGACGCAGACGACATTAATTTTAGAACAACAGTTAATACCTGGCGATATTATTTCTTCTAAATCAATAGATACAGCTGTGGATGGTAATGAAAGTGTGAATTGTTCGACGGAATTTCTAAATTCAATAGATGTATCTGGGATACGGTTAAAAATTGGTTCGTCAATTATTCTGATGCGTAATTTGAATCCGCCGAAGTTATGCAACGGTACACGTTTAGTCGTTAAGAAGATAACGGGCAATATAAAAGAAGCAACAAGTTTGACAGAGAAATTTAAAAAAAAAGGTGGTTGTTTTACCACGGATTCATATTATACCCTTAGATTTTACGATACCATTTAACAGGTTACAATTTCCGATACAACTGGCATTTGCGATGACTATCAATAAGGCTCAGGGACAAACATTGTCCATTTGTGGACTTCATTTAGAAAATCAATGTTTTTCGCACAGGCGACTATATGTGGGATCCTTCACGTGCATGATCACCGAAAAATTTATTTGTGTTGACCAAAGAGGGTTTGATCCAAAATATCGTCCATCAATTAGTTCTAAATTAGATTTATAAAAGCATTCAATAATGAGCAATAATAATTGAATGGGAATATGTGATACAGCTATGTGGAATGTTAGATGTTAAAACGTAAGTAATTAAAATTAGAATAATGTATGTAATGTAATAATTTATTTGTAATGTATATATTTGTTATATATTGTGATATTTAATTTTAGAATAATATTATGCAGCTAATTATATGCTTGAATAATGATGTTTATTAAAAAAATGTATGCTAAAAGTAATATAGGTGGTGTTTCATTTAACTAACAGCAAATTTACTTCGAATATTATATATAATAATTATTTGTAATTATAATAGGAATTATTTAGAAAGGTAGCCACAGTACGAAATAAAGTAAATCACAATGATCAAGAACTGGTCCATGTACAAGTAAATCAGAACCTCATAGTACTCATGAGATAGGTGAACTCAAACAAGCTTACCTATCCTGTCTAGTTAACAAACATAATCTCGCCAATCTATTAATAGATACCGGTGCTGAAATAAGCTTACTGAAACTTTGAAATTTAAATGATGATGTAGACATCAAGGACAATTTAAATAATAAGATTAGGATTACTAGTGTCTCAGGTAGCACTTTAGAAACAATAGGCGAGGCTAGCTTGAAAATAAGGTTAGGTGATAAAATAGTTACGAATGACGTCAACATTATTAATGATGAGATACCGATCAAAGGTGACGGTATACTTGGTATAGATTTCTTAAGAATTTATAGGGGTAACATTAACATTATAAAATCAACATTAAATTTTAAGAACCTTCAGACATTCCCTTTGCTACATGCTCCGTCAGGAATTAAATTGAACCCTAGATCCGAATCGGTAGTAAAAGTAAAGACGAATGTCAATACGGAATTATAAAGAAACAAGAGCTTAGTCAAGGAGTATTCGTGGCATATACTTTAGTTTCTACTTTCAATAACTCCTGTATAGTAAATATTATTAATTCTAATAAGACTGAAGTCAATTTAGATATTCCCACACTAGATATTGATGTTTTACCGACAATTTTAGAACCGACTCACAAAATTTTTGTAACTATTAAAGACAATAACTATAAAGCCAACAGAATAGATACAATTTATAAATTTTTGATGACGGACACTTTAAATGATTTTGAATGCTACTATCTTGAACAAATTGTTCTTGACTATAATGACCTATTTTACATTGAGGAAGACACACTGCCTTTTACATAATCTATTACGCATCAAATAAATACTCCAACCGACTCTTCAGCTATTAATATAAAACCGTACAGACAGACTACCGGATTACCATAATACTGAAATTAACAGACAAATTACCAAACTTTTAGACAATGACGTTATAGAACACAGTAACAGTCCATGGACTGTTCTTGTACCTAAGAAATAAGAGACTGGCAACAAGTGGAGATTAGTAGTCGATTATCGGAAATTAATCGAAGTAATTGTGGGTGATTCATACCCTTTATCGTACATAGTAGACATACTGGACCAGTTAGGTAATTGTAAGTACTTCTCTACCTTAGATCTTCTGGCTTCCACCAGATTGCTTTGAATGACGTCACAACAAACCGCTTTTGAGTCCCTAAAATCCTTATTGACAAATTCCCCAATTTTGCAATACCCTAACTTTGACCAGATCTTTAATTTAACCGACGCTTCGGGCAGAGAAATAGGGGCGTTCTTTCGCAAGGAGAAGTAGGGAAAGACATACCAAATGCGTACGCTAGTCGTACATTAAATCGAGCGGAAATTAACTATTCCACACTTGAAAAAGATCTATTAGCCATAATCTGGGCTGTGCGACATTTTTGCCCATATATCTACGGAGTCCAGTTCAAAATTATCACAGATCATAAGCCTTTAACATGGTTGATGAATCTTAAAGATCTGGGATCCAGAATAATGAGATGACGTATAGAGCTCGAAAAATATAATTGTAGGATTATTCATAAGAAAGGCACTGCCAACACCAACAAATTTCCTAAATCTAAGTAGGATACCATATAACCGGAAAAGACAATTATCATAACTTTAAGGTAGTGTTAGAAAAACAACTAATTAAATGATATAATTAATAAAACAAATAGCCCGTTTTTAAATCTTGACAACCAATCGTTTTGCTTGGATGTACAGCAAAATTTTGCAAACACTTTGCTTTTTCAAAATAAACAAGTAGATGACGTAGTTTATTTTAAGTTTAGTAATAGTTCTGTATCATATTTAGTAAATAGGCTTAAACAAGATTATAGGATATTACTAGAAACCCTTAGTGCGTTACTTAAGTTAAGAAAACTTTGTTTACTCCATACTCCATAGATTGAAATCAAAATGACTATTCCGAGATAAGGCCAATGTTTAGGTATATTTTTAAAGACAACCCTATCAATATTACTATTTATTTAGCTTTAGATTGCATATCAAAGGAGGGTAAATTACGTATCCTAGCAGAATACCACTCTACTCCTGTTGGAGGTCACGAGGGCTATAAAAGAATAAATATAAAAAAGGACCTGAGAAACTATATTAAATCGTGCAAAATTTGCCAGAGTAATAACCTGTGTCATAAAAATAAATGCCCAATGATCATCACGGACACCCCATTCAAATCTTTTGCGCTGGATATTGTAGGACCCTCAAGTGAAACCTTCAACGGAAATAAGTATATCCTAACTTTCCAGTATTTATTGACCAAATTTAGCGGGGCTGTACCCTTACGGAACCAGGATGGCGAAACAGCATCTAGGGATTTTGTGGAGGAAATTGTATGTCACTATGGTATACCCTCCAAAATTCTAACAGACCAGGAAACAAATTTCCTAAGCATGCTATTCAAAAACGTTTGTGAAATTTTGAAGGTTTTGAAAATGTAAACTACTTCATACCATCCACAATCGAACGGCGCCCTCGGACGGTCTCATAGAACTCTTATAGAGTATATTAGAATTTTTTTTATGAAATCTGACCAGACTGACTGGGATGCTTGGCTTCCGTTTGTGATGTTTGCTTACAATACGACACCCCATTCATCAACCTGAGTTACCTTCTTCCTTTTCCAAACCTCCATCAAATCAGCATACTTTCTACAATTATGCTGATGAGACTAAATCCAAAATCCAGTCTACTTTAGACACCGCGAAACAGAACCTTATAGCTAACAAAAAGTATTCCAAACTTGCAAGTTTGCAATCGGTGACTTGATACTCCTTAGGAATGAAGTTGTACCCTAAGGTAAATCCAAAAAGTTATATGGTTCCAAACACCTTAGGGTTCACATCAACCGAATCAAATACTTTTTAAACTAACTTAATTTTGAAAAATATTAGTAAAACTTTTATTATGTAATCATTACTATTTTTAAGAATTCTACTGTTTAGTTTAAGAGAATAACTTTGTTATTTAAGTACTGGTAAGAATTGTAAACCACTAATAACAGAAAATTTATGTACATATAGATCTTAAATTTTTATATTTAGATTATAGTTTTCTAGCAAGTTGTAGCAATAGTAGTATAATAATCTTGTATAATTATTGTAATAGTATAATCTAATTAAAGGGGATGATGTTACGCCATCTAGTCTCTCGACTCCTAAGCCCATCCTAAGCCATTAGCTAGGAAAACCATCTAGGAGCTAGGAACTTCCCCGACTTTCTATTGCACAAGTTGCATGGAATATGCTCTTTCCAGCCAGCGTCCACTTTCTCCTCAGAATATTTTAGAACTACGTACATAGCCATAGTATAACACTCGAATTAGATTTTTACTCGAAGTGAATGTAAGTGAAAAATCTTCTATTTATTAACACTGGAGTACATTTAAATAAATTATTTGCGTTTCACATTTCACCGCACAACACATCTCCAGTTTTGTTCTATTTCTCACAAAACTATATTGTGATATTACCATAAACTAAGTCATAAACGATACAGCAAACTACATTGGGTATTGGAAGTTATTTGCTTGTGACTTTCTGTGTGAGCGTATCGTTTTATTTATTAAGGGGTCTTCCTATGTGACGGCCTGCTTTTTAGGGATATTTTAGGATTTTTTTTCTACGACCAGTAAATATTTAGAGCTTCAAGTTTTTTATCATTTATTAACACATATTTGGACAGTATAAATATAAAATTTCAGCTAAAAATATTCAGTCAAACTAGAGTTACAGCGCTCTGAACACCCCCGCCTCGAAAAAGAGCTCCCACTTCCTCCACGATTCCGGCTGACCGGCTTATCTGACCAAAAAAAAATAAAAGGCATTTTAATTTGTAGGCTTAAAAGCACGGAATGACCTATAATCAAATGAATACAAAAAAAATTGGATTTTTGTAGACATTTGAAATAAAAGTTGCAAATTAGGCGCTTTTTTTTGTTTTTTGCTATAAAAAAATCGAAGTTTTGAAAATTTTCGATTGATAATAGTTCATTCCATGCGTTTAAACATATTGAGTGTGCCCTGTAAATTTCAAGTAATTCGGTCCAGCCGTTTCTGAGATACAATGGAGGAAAGTTTGAAAAACACAGTTTTGAGAAAAACTGCGTTTAAAGATAAAATGATCGTTGTACTGTACTATATACTATATGTATACTTTTTAAATGGCTGTAACTCAAAAATTATTTGAGATATCGATTTGAAATTTTAATATGTTATTTTTAAAGGTGTAATCTACCGAAATATGAAAAGAAAAAAAATCGATTTTTTCAACTCATCACATAGAAAGACCCCCTTAAAACATGGCTGATTTAAATTCGTTAATAGTAAAACATAAAACGTTTAAAACTCATTTTGACACCATTTTTTGAATTTGTTACTTCGGGTCAAGATGATTGCAGTAGTTACAGCAGTGTGAAGCATTAGAAAGACGTTTCAGTCGGGATCCCAACTTAGCAAAGTCATACTCTGATTTTACCTAAGACTACATCAGGTTAGGGCATGCAGAGCGTATTAATTTGAATAAGGTCCCGATAGAGTCGTATTTTATACCGCATCATGCTGTAATAAAGGATGGAAATTATAAAAAAAATCGTTTTCGGTGCACCTTGTAAGGAAAGTTATGACGTGTCATTAAATGATACACTACACACAGGTGCAAAACTGCAACAAGACTTATTTTCAATTTTGATTATATTTCGCAGTCATCTTCATTTACATTGCATAAATGTAATTTACACAGCACGGTCATACTATTTCAAATTACCAACCAGAAATGAAGACAATTAAGACTTTGGCTATAACATGGAAACCGACGAGTGACGTATTCAGAATAAATAAGACTGACACTACTAAAACCCCTTGTACAATACAAAGACATCCAAAAAGATTCGTTCTATCGGCAATAGCTCAAATACATGACCCAATTAGACTTATTAGAATTAAATATTAGACACAAAACTCGTGAACTGAAGTTGAATGAAATATTTTCAACAATATTTATATGTTTTTTTATATATTTATATTATATGCGTAATAAATAAATAAATGATCAATTGGACTAATAGCACCTGAAATAATCACAGCAAACATAGCTTTGCAAAACCTGATAAAAGAAAAAATTGCTTGGGGTGACGTGATTCCACAATCGATTTAAAAGAAATTCAACTAATTTCGCCGCGATTTATCAGATCTGATAGAAATTTCCATCCCTCATTGTATGTTCACAACGAGTCCTATTCTAATACAGTGCCATGGTTTCGAGTATGCTACGCTAAAGGCGTACGGTGCTTGCATATACATAAGAGCTACATACTACTTTGGTATAAAAACACATTCATTGTGCTCGAAGTTTAAGGTAGCTCATATGAAAAATGTGATGTCTCAACATTACCGCGTTTAGAGCTGTCAGCAGCATTTCTTCTGGCTAAATTATATAAGCGTGTTCTAACAGACATTTCAGGAATCATCAGCTGAAACATTCTTGTGGAGTGACTCCAGTATCGTCTTCGCTTGGCTACAGACTGATCCCTCACAATTAAAGATGTTTATCAGTAATAGGATTTCAGAGATTTCTGAACTCACACCATCCATATTATGGAGATATGTTTCGAGCAAAGACAACCCTGCAGACATAGCGTCTAGAGGTATCGAATGTCCTGTTGAATTGTTGAACTGTAGACTCTGGTAGCATGGACCTGTATGGTTGTCAGAGGACGCTAGTAAGTGGCCTAATAATTTTTTTTGTCCAGAAGTGGAAGCCCTACCAGAGAAATGCGTACTAGCAGTGACAAACGATGACATGGAAATTGAAATTAGATTACCTCAGGCACTTGTGAATGGACTGATGATGTGAACAGCATTTGACAAATTAATTCACTTCAAATATGAACATAAATGATAATGTATATTGAATTATTAGTGAGAAAAATGTAATTTAGATATTAAAATAACTAAAAGCCAATTAAAATATGGTACGAAATTATAAAAATTATAGGCAACATTATTGAAGCAATTATTTTGAATAAAAAAATTCAAGGCGATATTGTACCTTTACCGCAAATGCTATATATTAATTCTTTCTGAATTGGTTATACCTTTTAAAAGACTTCAATTTCCAATACGTATATCTTATGCTATAAATCACAAAGGCAGGCGATGATTTTGTGTGTGATAAATTTGAAAAAACAATGTTTTAGTCGTAAATAAACAAAAAAAAATCATTCATTTATACATCCACATCTACAGGTATGACTAAAAAATTGTATAACCCTGACATTAAAATAAATTGAGATATTGGAAATAAATTTGTACTATGAATTGCAGTGTAATTTTTTATATACAATTTTATTGAACATATTTTAATATTTGTTAAAGGGATAATTAAAGTGTTAACTGTGGGAATTGAGAATCATAATTTTATTTGAAGCAGTTCTACATTTTTCACTCATATATTTGTGTAAATAGTAATTCGAAAAACAATAATTATTATTTTTAACTGAACGTTAAATATTAGTATAGGATGTTAAAAAAATGTAGATGTGGGTACAGGACGTCTGTCGGGTCATCTAGTACATATATATATATATATATATATATATATATATATATATATATATATATATGATTGTTTCTTTTCCGAACAGTAAATCCAATAATAAAAAACAATTTGTTTTTTGAAGATGTTTAATACGACGTTTCGGAACTAGGTACGTTCCATCATCAGGTTTATTCTGTCAAATACAATGTTTTTTTAAAAAAAAAAAAAATATTGATTAACATTAATTAACGATGGTCAATACAGATTAATTAGAAAAAAAATTTTTATAAAGGAATGGATTATGTACCGGGGTAAAGAGTAATAAAACTTAACTAAAAAAGGTTTTATATAAAATTGAGAAGCAAAAATTATTTACCTGTAATAATTTATATATCCATATCACTAATATTTTTTGTTAAAAACACTCGATTTTTTTGGAAGATATTTGTAGATGTTACGACTACACAAGACTTAAACACACTGATATGGATTTCTGTCTGCCAGATGTAAAGGACAACGCACAGAAATCCATATCAGTGTGTTTAAGTCTTGTGTAGTCGTAACATCTACAAATATCTTCCAAAAAAATCGAGTGTTTTTAACAAAAAAATATTAGTGATATGGATATATAAATTATTACAGGTAAATAATTTTTGCTTCTCAATTTTATATAAAACCTTTTTTAGTTAAGTTTTATTACTCTTTACCCCGGTACATAATCCATTCCTTTATAAATTTTTTTTTTCTAATTAATCTGTATTGACCATCGTTAATTAATGTTAATCAATATATTTTTTTTTTTAAAAAAAACATTGTATTTGACAGAATAAACCTGATGATGGAACGTACCTAGTTCCGAAACGTCGTATTAAACATCTTCAAAAAACAAATTGTTTTTTATTATTGGATTTACTGTTCGGAAAAGAAACAATCAATATATTGAAAAAATCCAGGACTTATCTATTGAATATATATATATATATATATATATATATATATATATATATATCCATTGAAATCAAGAATTGTATCTGCAATGTCAATAATTTGAAACTAGCTATTGATAAAACGTACGCTTGGCTTACTCATACTGTTGAAGCGGAGATTCTGCAAAGCTTTTCTGAATACGAATCGACGCGTAACAACAAATTTTTCATTAAATTAAAAAATTCTTATAAAATTAAATTCGATAAATTATTGCAGTCTAAACGCAACCGTTCAAAAATAGTTTTAAATAGTACACTGATAAACAAATGGCTAAAAAATCTTTCCAGCGTCACAATTCCAGATAAATTACTTTACATTTTTGCACTAGGTCCCAACTTTGCTATCCCCAATAATTGCCACAATTTAAATTTTATTAAAGTTTTAAGCAGACTAGAAGCTGGCCTTCATAATATCAAAAATCCTGAAGTAAAATCTAACATTCGTTCCCATTTTTGCAAAAATTTTCTCTCCTACATCAAATCCTTTAACTCCAAAAATAATTGTTGATTACAAAGATATTTTAAGAGACATAAAACTTTGTAAAAACTTTCTCAAAGATAATCCGAATATTTTGGTAACCAGAGCAGATAAAGGAAATGTCACAGTAATTCTCGACAAAACTACCTACTTAGAAAAAATCACTAGTCTAGTTAATGACACTAACGTTTACAGTCCTATCAATAGCGATCCTACAGATCGAATCAACCGCACGTTCCACAAATTCATTAATAATTTAGTTTCTACTAAACAAATCCCACAAGACTTGTCCTTGTCGTTAAAAAACCTACATCCTAACAACCCAAAATTATACGGTCTCCCAAAAATCCACAAAACCAATGTACCTTTTAGACCTATAGTTGCAGATTTGAATTCCCCACTAAATAAATTTTCCAAATTTCTGAGCAAACCCCTCTCCTTAGTTGCGGTTAATTCTCCTTTCTTTATTAAAAATTACTTTGAATTTGTCAACAAAATACGTAATACACAATTGCCCAACAACTCCCTCTTAATAAGCCTGGACGTAGTATCTCTTTTCACAAATGTCCCACTAGAACTAATTTTAGAATCAATCACAGATAGATGGGATGAGATTTCTTGCCACACTACCCTTTCTCTTCATTGGTTTCGAGAGTCCATTAAATTCATAGTCGCGAATACTTATTTTGAATTCAATTCACAATTTTATACACAAATTTTTGGTACCCCCATGGGGTCGCCTATCTCACCTGCTCTTGCTGAACTCTCTTTACAACACCTCGAAAAAAACGTTTTTAAACTATCTAATGTTGAATTTTTTCTTTACTACAGATATGTTGATGATATAATTACTTGCATTCCTAAAAATAATTTTGATTCTTTACTAAAAAATTTTAACTCCTTTAATAAACACCTCACCTTCACCTTCGAAAAAGAACACAATAGGTCAATTAGCTTTTTAGATGTAAATATCATAAAAACTCCGGAAAATAAAATTATTACTAACTGGTACCAAAAACCAACGTGGTCTGGCAGATATCTCAAATTCCATTCTTATCATCCCACTAACATGAAAATCGGTACCATTATCAATTTAGTTGATCATGCTATTCTCTTGTCAGATAAAAAATTTTGGCCTTTTAACTTATCTCTAATCCACAGAACCCTATTAAATAATTGCTATCCTCCACATCTTAGAAAATCAGTAATTAACAACAGACTTTCCGTCCTTAACACAAAACATAATCATCCTTCCCTCGAGTCTCAGAAAAAAGAAGAAAATAAGTTTATTGGCACTATTTGTCTCCCTTACATTAAAAATCTCTTTCCTATTTGGAAAAAACTATTTGAATTCGCGAATTTGCGTTTAGTTTGCAATATTGATCAGACCCTTAACTTTTTATTTTCGAACTTAAAATCACCGACAAGTTTAGATCGTATTTCTAACATCGTGTATAAAATTGACTGTACAAATTGTGAGGCCACTTATATTGGCGAAACTGGACAACATCTAAAAAAACGTCTTGGACAACATACAAAGTTTCAATCATATTTTCAATTTTGATGTTGCCACAATTTTATATCACGAATCGAATACATCTCAGAGACGCTTTTCAGAATCATGTCTAATACACCTTTATAAAAATAGCCTAAACAAAAGATTGGATACTTCCTCACTGTGCGAGAATTACCAAGTAGTCTTAAACAATGTCTCGAAATTCATACCTTTAAAATAGTTACCTATCATGATCGACGTTTAATTATATTAATTTTAATGCCAATTTTTCTTTTTCTTTTTCTTTTAATTTTTATCTCAATTTTACCAATTATGTCCACCCTCACATTTGTCATGTTTTTATTTCACTATATGTACCCTCTCGCGTTGTCAAATCTTAAATTCTTTGGTCAGTTCGTTTGCCTGGTACCTAACCCTCAACACGTGGTTCGCACATTGACGTACATTCAGTCGTCACCCGTGCATCGGAGCACAGAATAGCGTGATGTACTTTACAAATTCATAAAAATCTCATTCAAAAATTTATATATTGTTCAATTTAAAATGACAAGGATTGGTTTTTTGGTGCATTGTGAACATTTATAATATGAAATAATTAGGATTGTGCATTGTGAACATTTATAATATGAAATAATTAGGATTGTGCATTGTGAACATTTATAATATGAAATAATTAGGATTGTGCATTGTGAACATTTATAATATGAAATAATTAGGATTAATTCAATTACATGTAAGTTCATACCATATCACTTCTTATATATTAGTTTTATTTAATAATTTCTATCTGTTCTTTCAATCTAGAGTCCACTGAAGATGACACAAAACAATGTGTCGAAACGTATGGAAAAAATAAAAATGTTTTGAAGTCATACAAATTTTTTAATTGATGTATTGCCCTGAAAACTGAATATCACATATTTCAACATCAAAATTATAAAAAATTTAATATATATATATATATATATATATATATATATATATATATGTAATTTAAATATCGCCGGTTAGAAATTGAAAAATAAAGAAACTAATAGAAAATCTTCACAACCAACTTAAATCGAATACATTAGTAAGTAAAAACATTTGCCGGGTACATAGTATATATATATATATATATATATATATATATATATATATATATATATATATATATATATATATATATATATATATATATATATATATAAGGTTAATTCTCCGAAACGATTATTGGGATTTTCATAAATCTTCGTGAATCTTGCTAAGGAAATTACCCAAGATTTTTTGATTCATAGAAATATAGTTAGATTGCAGAAATCAATCAACTTGATGGGCAAACCCTAATATTTTGAGTTAGAAACTAACACGAATGAAATGGAAGATTTGGTTAGTATTTCAATTATTGTACCTATGAATACCTGTAAGGATTACTTAGCAAACGTGGTCTTTGTCTTTGTGCTTGAATTGCCATCAGAAGAAGTTTATATTTCAACCAAAAATTACTATTATATATGGAAATGTTCATGCATCTCGCTCTTGTAGTTTTTTTTTTTAACTTTTTAACTTATTCTTAGTAATTTTAATCTAGTTTTTTACCCTAATATGTGTTGTATGTTAACAGCATTTAAGAAAATTATTAGGCGTATTGTAAGATATCACTCTGGAGACTACAAACACCAAACTATTAGAAAATTGCAGCAAAACTTTGCATCGTCTTTATAAAAGAGCAATCAAACAAAAATCCGCTTATCATTGATTGACATTGAAAATATTTGAGGTATTGTTTGGCAAATGAGAGTATTCAATTATTTTTAATGTAAAATTAGCGTCTATAATGATATATCAGTGATAAACTGATCTTTTCGCACTATTCTAAAATATGAGTCTGAGACCGCAAATCAAACAGCTTTTAGAATGTTTGTCAATGCTTTATGTGATATGGCCATTAAAAGAATAGCTGAGAATAATACCGAAAATCTAATGAAACTTTTACTTAAAACTTCCAAACAGAGCCAGTATTATACGTCTTATATATTTTCTGATTCCAACCTGTATGATTAAGACTATCAAAATACTAAGTTAAATAATAACCAAATCGTTAAGATGTGTTTAAAAAAATAGATCAAAGTGAAAATTCAGATTGATTTTCAGCTCGTCACGAAAACAATTTTAGAACTTTGGCTATGATCTAATCAATCCAAGGTCAATGGCCAATCTAAAAGGCAATAAAATACGGCATAAAAAATGAAAAAAGCAATAGCCAAATATCCTGCTGATGTGATCAGCCAAATATCCTGTGTTGGATTGCTAGTGAAGCCAGCGAAAATAATATTATATATTATTTTCGCTGGCTAGATATTATAACTCCAATACTTTCAAAAATTATAAATAAATGCATCGATAAGGGCACTTTCCCAGAGTGCTTAAAAACAGCTACAATTAAACCAATCTTCAAAACAGGAGATAAACTGGATCCAAACAACTAAAGACCTAACACTGTAACTAACGTCCTCTCAAAGGTATATTAAAAAGTCATCAAGAATAGAATATTTTAATTCTTGGTAGAAAATGAATCAATAGACAAATATCAATATGGCTTTTTACCAAAATCAAGTACACAATCCGCCTTAATAGATGCTACTAACTTAATAAATGAACACTAAGAAAACAATAGACACACAATTTCAATATTTATAGACTTAAAAAAAAAGCCTTTGATACTGTAGACCACCAAATTCTTTTTCAGCAACTTAGAAATATGAGCCTTGAGGGTACGATGCACAACATAGTTCAATACTTTATACTTTTTAATAATACAACATAGTTCAATTCTTATCTGAAAGAAAAGTAAGGACCAAAATAGGAAATTGCTTCAGTTATAAAAAAATGGTCAAATGCGGAGTACCACAAGGAACAGTCCTAGGTCCACAATTATACTTAATATATATTAACAACTTAAAAGACAAAAATTTAGAAGGTAGATACATAGTGTACGCAGATGACACCATGATTATACACGTTGATAAAGATTTGAAGAAACTAGAGAAAAAAATCAATGACTCAAAGAAATATATAACATGGCTGACAGAAAATAAACTCACTATAAATACAGATAAAACTAATTATATATTTTTCCGACGTAACAAAAATAAAAAAATAGGCAATATAAAAATATTAATCAACGGTACTGAAATAAAAAAAATAGAAAAAACTAAATATTTGGGTACGATTATAAACCAGAAACTAGAATGGAGAGACCAAATTGAAAAAATTAAGCAAAAAACTGCAGCACTTTCTGGAGCCATAAGAAGAATACGACATCTTGGAATTAAGAACAAGGAACTAATATTAAAATCTCATATAATGCCGATTATGGCCTACGGCATCACGATTTGGAGTCAAACAACAAATAAAAATATAAAGACACTTCAATGAATGATAAATAAAGCAATAAAATCAACTTACAATTATTCCTACCTCACCCTGACAAAAGAACTACTACAAAAGACAAAGATCATACCACTACACAAAACAATAGAAATAGAAAAATGTATACTATTATTCAAAAGAAAAAATAACAAAATCAAAACTTGCACCACAATATGGCTTAATAATGAATATTATCAGATATATAATGCTGATGAATGGATATCGTTTGCGGCTAGCAGATATCCTGCGTCAACACATGACACTGCCATTACATATCTAATTACTAACGAATTACTACTGAATTGTAATGCTGATGACGAGACCTATTTATTGGGTAATTCATAGATATATTTAATATTGTAAATCAAGGAAAAGAAAACGTATCAATTGTACATTTACAGGAGTTTTAGGTTACCCATTAGAACATTGTCTACTCACCCCATGCAGCACACCGGTAGGGGGTGAGTCTACTGAGGAACAATACAATAAATTGCATGAAAAGGCTAGGAATGTTACTGAGCAAACATTTTTAACTCCATTTAGTTGCAAAACTTATATAGGATACATAACAGTTTATAAAATGTTACTGTTTTAGTTGATAATTTGAATGTTTAATTATAGTGTTCCAGATTGATATAAAGACATGAAGGTACTTACATTAGCAATCTATGGCCCAAGTTACCTCGTACCGCCATAAAATATAGAACGATTTTGTACAGTAAAAATTCACATAACCTTTCATCTCCTAATTAGTGTTTCTTTGTCGACATCTGAAATTATAAAACATTATAATATTTGATGTATACAAAAATATGAAAGTGATATGATTTTAAATCATATGAAAAAAAAGAAAACATGAAACGCTCATATAAGAAATTGTTAAAAAGTAACTAGCATGTGCATTGAAACAATATCGATAAAAAAATTTAGTGAGTGCGTACTCAATAATCTGATAAATAATTCAAATGTTTAGTTTAAACTTAAATCAATAAGCAAAAGGCAAGAACGTTACAAACGAATATTTCGCAAATAAAAACAAAGAGAATGCAGAACAGAAAGCTGTCAAATGTTATTTCTTCACAGATAGAATCAATAAGCGAAACTACGATACACCAAAATACTAACCGTAAGCCTGCAAATAATTTTATCGGCAATTTAGGTCATTAATCATACATTAAAACACTGAATTTAAACAGAATCAAATTGACATAATAAAAACACATGGTTGAAAATAATGCAAAGTGATTCACAACACGACATAGATTACAAAGCAAGCAAATGGAGATCGGAGTAAGTTGTAAGGGTGCCGGCACACCTTGCCATACAGTTCATTCAGCGCTCATGCGGCTCCAAACACAAACTAATTTAATTGTCAACTAGACAAGCGCAGGCATAGATAAGTAAACATAAATAGATCGCTATCTCGGACCATTTGACATTACCTCCGTTTTAATATTTTTAGCGATCTGAAGGAGGCAGCACTTGTTCAGTATATAAATCAACCGCTGGTATTATTCCTAGATATGGTTCGCATACGTAATTCAAAATAAGAAAACCTAAATAATTTCTTACATTGGAAATGAGAAAAAATAACATACGAAGTACAAAATATATTTTCAAATATATCACAAACATTTTTACATAACAATTAAAATTTTCATAAATGTAATAATCAATATGTACATAATAATAAGTATTATAATTTTACAATTATAAGTAACTAAAAAAAGTATTCACAATGGTATGATAAATTTACAAGAAATGATCAATATGAATTACTGAATGATCAATAATATATAACAACTAGACAGAGATTGTGTAGAAGCAATTACAATAAAATGTTAAACTTAAAATGACCGATCAATATGAATTACTTAATGATCAGAATATATAACAACTACACAGAAATATTGTAAAAGTTTTCATAAGTATAATGAATTTACACGAACTGACTAATATTAATTTCTTAATGACTAAAAATAATATATTAAAAAGAGAAGAGAGAAGTATAGAGTCTAAGTATGTAGTATATAGAGTATATACCAGAGGTGGGGAACCTTTTTGCCATTAGAGGCCACACTTAAATTAGGCAGCAATAAAAGAGGCCGCATAAGCTGATTGATCTAAAAAAGTGACTTTTGTGAAATTATTATAGTTTTTTTATAGTTTTGACAAATTATTGCATTAAATAGAAAAAAGTTAATAAAATACTTCAAAATTTTAAATATAATAATAATAATATAAAATGAAATAACAATATTACAAAAAATACAACAAAAATATATTTATTAAACACCAAGTCAGTGACTTATTTGGCTTTGTTTTTTTGTCGAAGGAAATCATACGAAATTTAATTCATATTTCTTGAAGATGGGAAAAAAAGTTGGTATGTTTCGAACGTATGTGATGAGATAAAATCGACTTCGTTCCGATAAAATCAAATTTTAGTTCGTTTTAATTTCATTTAAACACTCATTTTTTATATAAAAATGATATTAAAGTCTTTTGATTTGAATTTGATTTTCATATTCTTATTGTTACATAATTATTTGAAATAAAAAATTATATATTTTTCTTATACCATTGAATTCACTGCAAACTAAGGTGTTAACGGTTAATTTAGGCAATTTCGGGCTTTGGAAAAACCAGATTAAATTCATTTGTGAACTTTCGGTATGAATATTCCTGCTTGTTGTAATTTATGACAATAGTTATCATAACAAAAAAGGATTAATGCATTAAACGCAATGTTACCTCTTTTCAAACGAAATATACCTAGACACTATTGACAGACATTTAAGAATATAATTTAAAAAATATTATTAATAAATGATGTACCTACTTCATTTAGAGAATAATAATGTTTACTCATGAAAATAAGCGTATTATTTGATAATGTATAAAATAATAATAATGAACGTGAAAGAAATATTTTAATTTCAATATGTATTTATTATGCACAAAATGAATTGTTAATTTATATTTTGAATTTGAGTTGTTCTGATTTCAAATACCTTACTCTATATTTATATTTCAAGATTTAAATATAAATAAATTCGATATATTATGTGCAAATATATACGGACACATATTTTGCCTACAGTGATTTTTAAAGATATATTTTTGTATTTTATGAAAAAAGTATAGTATTGTGTCATTTTATAACTATGGTCTCATAAAATTGACAATATATCTAGGTAAAATCTGGTTGCTCCGATCTCCGCCGGATTTTCTTTGGTTACGAAAAGTATAAATATAATAGGCGATGTTTTGTGAAATCGAAAATATTGCTTATATTAAAAAATATTGATATAATATATTGCATCTTTATTTTGTATCTGCCTGAGTCTGTGTTTCAGGCTAGTAATCTGATGTCATGTTACAATATGACTTTTTGGTGGGATTTTTCGCGGAACTGTCATGACGTTGATGTACAATAGTAGTTTGAAAGTAATTTTGCTATTTTGTACTAGATGGCAAGGGGCCGCACAAGAACCTCCCGGAGGCCGCAGGTTTCCCACCTATGGTATATACTATAAATAATGGAATAGTATAATTAGAAGAAATGACAAATAATGAACAAATTTAAAAAGTTAAATCCTACAGACATAAAATATTAATATTGATATCAAAATTGATAGAAAACTAAATTCCAAGAATTAAAATCCATTTATGAGTCATTCTTCTTTAACATTAACTTTGCATTTGATAGTTATTTTGCTTTCCAATCAATCATTAATAAAGTTGCATTCTACAAAATCTTGAATTTCTTATGATTCGATTGTGTCGATAGAACAGCGCAGCAGTCCTTTCGGATGGAATGTTAAGAATATTTCTGAGCATTTTATACTCTGTTGCAATTTATACCTTAAATTATTGCATTGTTTGTCTATCCTTCTTAACGCCCTCAACATATATTGGATGTGTCATACATTTTACATGCCCTCGGCATCAAGACACTCCTATCCTCAGTCACTAGATTCTGTTCAATTTGTATTCCCAATAACATCTAATAAACATAACATGTTGTAATATAATATCAAGTCGTAATTCATAATTATTATTACCTCTTTCACTGGAGTTGCAGAGTGTTCTCCTGGCCATTATAGACATGAGAACTATTCTGTGAAATATAATTGGACATTTATAATTTGTTCACTTCATAAAGCCGGAAAGAAGTGCATTTTTATATGATTTTTTAAGTTACCACAAGTTGGTGCGTTACATTTTGCCATATTAAATTTCACATAAATGCTTACTTGAATACAATTAATTCAGAAACAACATGCGAACCACAAACTTTAATACAAAATGGCGAATGGCAAATCTAAGCGATCAATTTTGACGTTTTACATATTTTGAAATTAGTAGCGACATCTTTTTTTCGCTAAAAATAGTAGTCCTTTCTAAAACAGGGTGATATACATTTGTTCGGAGATAACCCCCATGAGCGCAGATACACAAAGCCGCCATATTGGTACCAGACAAAGAAGGACTCATGGCCGGTAATCTCCGAACAAATGTAGATTACCGTGTTTTGAAATGGATTGGTATTCAAATTAATAGAAGGATGGCGTTACCATTTCCAATTTCATTGATCTAGCAGCTAGCTTGATCTACATTGATTATCGCCATTTTCTATAACTTGTCATCGCGTATTGTAGTTGAGATCCTAGACACGCTAGACACCATGGGGAGTTATCTTCGAACAAATGCGCGTTGCACTGTTTTGGTCTTGAGTAGTGTCAATTTTTAAAAACAGATGGCTCATGTGTACTCACAAATTGTTCGTGGTTCGTGCAAGTGGCTGTCAAGTATTTGATCGCTGTACGAATAACCTAACTTTGTCAACTCGTGTTGTTTCTAATTAATTAATTGTGTTTATGTGAACATTTAAGTGAAATTTAATACGGCAAAGTGTGTTTATTGTACCCAAAAAAGTGTCAAGTGCGGGTTAAAATATTTAGCTATTCCAATACAAGTTTCCGCTAAGGTATTTTTTAATAATAATTGCAGCAATAATTATATATAATCAAGATATTTCAACATGTTATTATATTGAATAGGTGTCTTGGGGGTACCTGCAAATTGCTGCAAAATGCACGAACAGAGCGCAGGAGTACTTTTGACAACCAAGGAATGTAATATGTAATGACAAGAAGGATTCATAAACAATGCAATAATTTAAGGAATAAGTCATACAAAAAGTCTCCAAAGGTCTACTATTTTTGGAGACAAATATTTATTTTGCCATGTCCTCAAACATTGAGAAAGTTGCATTCAGAGATACAAGAGTATAGCAGAATTTATGAGTGTCTATTTAAAACATTAGGTTCAGCTATTTCTCTTAAAAAGTATTAGTAGCAGATACTGTGTTTTGATGTTTGATGAAATACCATTATCTTCGGAATTGTTATATGATTGGATTGAATTTCATATTGTCGATGTTGCAAAGCAGTTATTCAGCTAGTATGGTTTAAATGTTCATCAACGTAAGTTCATTGTTATATTTAATAAGATTATCTATTACATTAGCAAATGTAAACACTTATAAAGAGAGTCTATACCATACATAATATTTTAATGTATTTTGATTGAAGATTAGTGTTATAATATTCTTCAAATAAAACTTGTGTAACATTCCAATATAATGTTTAAATTCAAAATATATTTGTTACCGACCTTGGGAATCAAAAATATTGCTTTTATCTTTTGATTCATAAACAATTGTATGTGCATAAAACATTATTCTGTTCATTGTGAACACTTTGTTGATCTTTTATGGCAATTTCAATGATAATGTTTTCATGATGAAACATGGCTAAATGTAATGTTATAAAACACTCGTACAGAAACTATTGAAAGGTTTCGTTAAATGCAACTTTACTATTAATTCAATAGATAGCAAAATAACTATTACATGCAGAATTAATGAAGAACAATGTCTCGTAAATGAGTTTTAATCCTAGGAATTTGGATTTCTCTCAATTTTGATATCAATATATATATTTTATGTTTTTAGGACTTTTTTGTTTGTGAAGTATTTGTACTTTTTAACAAATTATTTGTTTTTTTCTTAACCTTTTAAATTTTTGTATTATTTGTCATTCCTTCTAAATTTGTAATTTTATCGCGTGCTCCTTTGCTTGTAGTTTCTTCTTAGCTTTTAAGATTTTAATATATTAATATTAGTCATTAGGTAATTAATATTAGTCAGTTATTTGTGCTTAGTTTAGTTAAATACTTCTGTGGTTTTCTTCACTTAGATATTTAGTTTTTGAAATATTATTTAAGCATAATTGTGAAATTATAATACTTTTATAATTATGTATAATAATTATTATATTTTCAAACATTCCATAACTGTAATTATAATTGTTAATATAAACATAATTTTAATTGTTCTTTAAACATATGTAATATCTTTGAAAATATATATTTTGTATTTCGTATGATTTGTTCTTATTTCCAATATTAAAAATTATTCAAGTTTTTGGGGCTCTATACGATACGTACAAATTAAGAAGTAAAACCAGGGGTTAATTTAAATATTATACATGTGCTGCCATCTATTTTTAAAAATTTGTATTTTAATCGAGGTAACGTCAAACCGCCAGACATAGCGATCTATTATACTTGTTTATCTATGCTAGACACTATCAGAATACCCCGTGTTCAGATAGACGCTTCTCTCGACCGGTTTTTACGTTCAGAAGGAATACTTAAAGGGTCCTCCGCTCGACGTGATGGCGCTGCTTTTGGAATTCAAATTAATGGCGCAAAATTTAAAATGAAAATTAATGATTTTTAGTGCACGGGTATTTGAAACTAAATTTGGTATTACAATCCTATTACGTTTTGTAATAATACAATAATAACAAAAATATACTAAATAATATTATATTATAATAAATATACAATCAAATCGAAATATAAATCAACAAATACACTGCAATACACGGGTTTATATATAATAGATATCACATCTAATCTACTGGAATAACTTCTACTTCGAAATTTAGTGAATAATGCATATAGTGTTAGTTCATTTCATCGTCTGTCATTATTAACTCTCATTAACTAATAATCATCCCGTGCAAAATTTGTCATTCTTAAGCAATTCATTTTCTCCCAAATATATTCAGATCCGTGTGAAGTGGCAATCCAATTTTAAACAGCTGGAACAGCTTTTTATTTGTGTATTATGTCTTTCTTGTAGAAGCGCATACTTGATTTCTTACACAATTTGCTAGGACTGACCTCTTTCCTTAAACTGTATTATGATTAGACTAATATGTCAATGCACTACGTAGTAATGTAGTAATTATGACCTCCATATGAGTTTGAAGCTGTTCTATTCATATTGTCAAAGGGCTATGCATTTGAGAGCAATTCCTGATGAAATCTTTATTAACAAATATACAAACACAAACGAACAAGAATCGCCATTTTGTAAACTTACACAAAAGTAACACTGACGGTTCTTAGTAACCAACATAAAACATTTGAAAATACTTTTTCATCGGCTCACTAGCGCCAAATCTGCGACTACAAATGGACCCCTAAGTATTCCTTCTGAACGAGAAGTTTGTTCTAAGTAAAAAGGCCCTGTTGAGATGTGTTTTTCATGTGTTTGTTTATATATAATTATATTTTGATGAATACTTTTTTCATTTATTATTAGGTTTAATTGGTAAAGTGTAATGTGCCAAATTGTTATAACTCCAAATATAATAAAAAAATGCATGTCTTTCCGGCATCTAATTATCAGGTATGTATATAATGATGTATTATGCATATAATGAATATGTATCATGAAAATACTATTAAAATGTTATATATATATATATATATATATATATATATATATATATATATATATATATATATAATAATATGATATAATAATATATTCAATAGAAGTCCTTGGTGGTAGCTGCAAATTGCCGCAAAATGCAGTGATAAGGCATAGGAGTGCCTTAACACCCAGAAGATGTATGATATGATGTATGATCAAATTTTGTTTCAGGATTGAGAAGGATTAACAAACAGTGCAATAATTTAAAGGATAAATTCCAACAGAGTATACAATGTTCTGAGAAGTTTTCAAATATTCCGGAAACGTAAAATGTAAGGGCAAGAATTTTGATATTGTCTCAATTAAGAGAGTAGACTCAAAGACCAGGCAGTTTATATAAAGCAAGGGTTTAGTTATAGTTTTAACTAAACCTCCTTGCAATAAAAACTGGATTAAAACGAAAGATAGGTTTGAGCTACAATTGGTATAAATTAAAAGTAGTTCAAGGTTTTGGTTACTTACGTTTAAAAAAACACTTATACAGAAACTATTCAGACTTTGTCAAATGTAAGTTTATTAATGATTGATTAGATAGCAAAATAACTATTAAATGGAGAGATAATAAAGAAGAATGTCTCGTAAACGAATTTTAATCCTAGAAATTTAGTTTTATGTCAATTTGGATATCAATATATATATATATATATATATATATATATATATATATATATATCGTTTTTAGGATAATTTTGTCTGGTAAGTATTCGTTCTTTTTTAAAAATTTGCTGTTCTTTTCATTCTTTTAAATTTTTGCATTACTTGTCATTCCTTTAAACTTTGTCATTCCATCGTCAACACTCCTGCGCTTTTCACTTCTTGGTTTTTAAGTTTTTAATATATTATTAATAGTCATTAAGTAATTAATATTAATAAGTTATTTCTCTTTAATTTGTAGTACTTTAAAACTATATCTGTAATATACTTTAATTAATAGTAGTCAGTTATTTCTGTTTAGTTTATAAATCTTCAAAAATATGTCTGTGATATATTTGAAAATATATTTTGTATTTCGTATGTTCTGTTCTTATTTCAAATATTAAATTTTTTTCAGATTTTTTGGCTGTATTGATTATATGTACAGATGTAGAAGTAATACCAGGGGTTAATTTACATACTGTATGTACATGTGCTGCCATGTTGTGATCAATTCGTAAATTAAAATGAGTGTAACGTTAAATCGCCCGAGATAGCGATCTATTTATGCTTATTTATCTAGGGAAGGACTGCTGCATGGGGAGTTATCTTCGAACAAATGCGTGTTGCACTGTTTTGGTCTTGAGTAGTGCCAATTTTTAAAAACAGATAGCTCATGTGTACTCATTTCAACTACAAATTGTTCGTGGTTCGTGTAAGTAGCTGTCAAGTATTTAATCGCTGTGCGAATAACTTAAGCATAACCTAAGTTTGTGAACCCGTATTGTTTCTAATAATTTAATTATGTTTAACTGAAATTTAATATGACAAAGTGTTTTTATAGTACCCAAAAAAATGTCAAGTGCGTATTAATATATCCAGCTTTTCCAATACCAGTTCCCGCAAAGGTATTTTTTTTATGATAATTGCAGCAATTATTACATATAATCAAGATATTTCAACATGTTATTATATTGAATAGGTGTCTTGGGGGTACCTGCAAATTGCTGCAAAATGCACGAACAAGGCGCAGGAGTACTTTTGACGCCCAAGGAATGCATGACGCTTTCCAAACTTTATTCAAGGAGATAGGATAAGAAGAATTCATAAACAATGCAATAATTTAAGGAACAAATTGTAACAGAGTATTAAATGTTCTAAGAAGTGTTCAAATTTAAAAGGAAGAAAATTCACAGCCGAGGACATATTTCTTGCTTTAAATCTGTACAAATAGTCTCCAAAGGCCTACTATTTTTGGTGACAAATATTTATTTTGCCATGTCCTCAAACATTGAGAAAGTTGCATTCAGAGATACAATAGTATAGCGGTGGTAATGAGTGTCTATTTAAAACATTAGGTTGAGCTATTTCTCTTAAAAAGTATTAGTAGCAGATACTGTGTTTTGATGTTTGATGAAATACCATTATCTTCGGAATTGTTATATGATTGGATCGAATCTCATATTGTTGATGTTGCAAAACAGTTATTTAGTATTGGTTTAAATGTTCATGAATGTGAGTTCATTGTTATATTTACTAAGATTATCTATTACATTAGTAAATGTAAACACTTATAAAGCGAGTCTATACCATACATAATATTTTAATGTATTTTGATTGAAGATTAGTATTATTATTATAATATTCTTCAAATAAAACTTGAGCAACATCCTAATATAATGTTTAAATTCAAGATATATCTGTTACCGACCTTGGGAATCAAAAATATTGCTTTTATCTTTCAATTCATAAACAATTGTATGTGCATAAAACATTATTCTGTTCATTGTAAACACTTTGTTGATCTTAGATGGCAAATTCAATGATAATGTTTTCATGATGAAACATTAACATTAGTCATTAAGTAATTAATGAGTCAGTTATTCCTGCTTAGTTTAGTTAAATACTTCTGTGGTTTTCTCCACTTAGATCTTTACTTTTTGAGATATAATTTATTCATAATTATGGAAATATAATACTTATAATTATGTATAATAATTATTATATTTTTAAACATTTTATAACTGTAATTATAATTGTTAATACAAACATAATTTTAATTGTTCTTTAAACATATGCAATATATTTGAAAATTTATTTTGTATTTCGTATGATTTGTTCTTATTTCCAATATTAAAAATTATTCAGGTATTTTGGGCTGTATACGATGTACAAATTTAGAAGTGATATCAGGGGTTAATTTAAATATTGTACATGTGCTGCCATCTATTTTTAAAAATTTGTATTTCAATCGAGGTAACGTCAAATCGCCAAACATAGCGATCTATTATACTTGTTTATCTATGGACTGCTGCTTATCGGCGAGCATAGTATTTTAACTTCCCGTAGGGCAAGTTATAGTAATCGCAAAAAAATCGAAAATGAAAATTTTTATATATCTTTACATTTCAAAGGTTTCTGAACATTTTGGCATACCTTAGAAAAAATGGATGTATGTGTGTGTGTGTGTGTATGTATGTACGTGTGTGTATGTATGTGCGGATACAAATTTTCGTCGACGATTTCGGGAACACAGAACAACCGATTGCAATAATTCAAAAAAAAATCGATTCGTATTGATAAGGAGACGTGCTGATTAGTTTTTGGCGAAGGCAGGTCTAGCCGTTCCGAAGATACGGGGCAAAAAGTGCCAAAAACGGTACCTCTGTTTTTAAGAGAACGGAGCGTCCGATTTGAATAATTCAAAAAACATTTTATTTGCATTGACAAGATGAGGAATCGATAAAATTTTCATAAATGTAGGTCCAGCGGTTTTGGAGATATAGAGGAAAAAGTAAAAAAAATGAGCCATTTGGCGGTGTAAAAATGATCATTAGACATATGCACATCAAATTATCAGATATTTTATAGAGATTTTAACTATAAGTATACATTTTGTTAACATTCCTATGGGTTCCGTACCAATGCTTATGCGTTAGACAGCGACGCGTCGCTTACGCGCTTTATATTTTGTCCCTATGCAGTTAAAGCAGTACGATTGCTTTGAAAAAAAAGTTCAGATCTTCCACAATATGTCAAAATAAAGAAAAAAAAATTTTTAAAAAAAAAAAAAAAATTAAAAAAATTTTTTTTTTCTTAAAAATTTGTTTTTTTCAAAAAAAAGTAATTTTTTGTCCAATTTATAGTTTCTCAAAAATTTTATTTTTTCAAAGTAAATTTTTTTCAAAAATGTTAATCGTTTTTAAAAAAATAATAATTTTTGGTACGGGAAGTTCCAGCAATTTGCCTTAAGGCACGATGCCTTAATTGCCTTAAGACAGAATTCCACTTACAGCTAGTTTACGCTTTGAATAGACTAACTTTGAAAGCGTGACAAAATTCTTTTATCGGATCGGTTTGCATACGATACGGAAAGAATTTTTTCGAGATTCAATTGATATTCGTATTAAAAGACTTTAGAATATAGAATAAGGAATTAGAATGTAGAATAAGGATATGGATAAGAAACAATATGTTTTATCTTCAAGTTTCTTTTTATGTTAAATTTATTTTAAAGATAAATATGCAGAACTTACAACAAAAGGGTGTTCAATATATTGAAATGATATAAGGTGTTGGTAGTATGGTTTGGGTATGGGTTGGAGGTCCGTTTGTTGAAAGATCCACAGTCCTGGATATTGGTTACTGTAGTAGCTTCTTTATACGATATGGTAATAATGTCCAACCTTTCCTGATGCCTTGGGTCGAGCAGTAGGAATAATGTTTGATCGACTGGTTTGATGAGAGTTCTCTTCAGATTAATGGGTCCTTTCAATAAGGTATTCGCTGTAAGAGACAAATTTCTGGTTTCCAATATAAAAATCCACTTGTAATGTTTTACACTGTATTTATTTCTTTAATTCACAGACATAATCTCCACTTAGATTATCTAAGACTGCTCTAGACTAAACATTAAGACTCACTGGCTAAACCCTTGCCTAAGGCATCACTCGTCTAGATTCTTGACTAAGACATCACTAGTTTATACAAATAATTTTGACTCATTATATATTGTATTGGACGTGAGAAATTCGGGATGGCGCGCTTCCGCATTCATACGAAGATCTTGGACTTTGATCAACATTGAACAATGAATTCATATTTTTATTAAAAGCACGTATGATCATGTTATTACAGAACACGCCACCCCTAAAGAATATTGTTAGTCCTCTAACAATTAAAAAGAAAAAAGAAATTACAATTTATTGGGGTTCCTCCCCTCTAAAACAATTTATCGTCCTCGATAAATGAAAAATAATAATCTATGGTACAATTAATTATAGCAAAAGAGAGAAAACTATTTGCAAAATATAAAAAAGTAAAAGTATAAAATTTTGTAATATGTCTGAAATATAGTAATTAGATAACAATTCTGATGATAATATAAATAAAAAAAATTAACATCAACCTTTTTTTTTAAAAAAAAAAAATCTAATATTTTTGTAACATTTTGCTGCATATTGTGATTTTTAATAGTTCATTAAAATTATTTTGATTTAGCTTCAGCAGTTTGTTTAATTTCAAAAGTAGGATTTTGATAATACAGCAAAATATTATAAACAATAATTAGTTACATTATTAAGATATTCTTATTTGATACAGTATGCAACCTAATACTATATGAATTCGCTCAAGTTGCATAATTTGTGTGACTGCTTTAAAATGATTAGTAGACAAAAGCGAAGTTGTGACCTATTTGATTTAAATTGTTTACACATCAATAAAACTTCTAAAAATTTATGTGATAAAATTAATTATTTGATCCATTATCACTATCATTAATTGGTTTTGATATATATTGAAGTTTCTACTATGATAGTAAAATAATAAAAACAACTTTTCTATTTGCATAAGAATATTAACAAGGTGCAAGATCTCTCCTTTTTTTTAGAAATTTAATATTATCGTAAATTGTTTAATTTTGTGTGATAATTTATTTATTTAATTCGAATTTCAAATAATGATCAAAATACTCTGCATCAGATTCAGTTCAATATTTTTAATAGGGTGTTTAAAATGCGCGCGCGATTATTTCTAACTGAACCTGTATGAGAATCTGTATCAATCTTCGAAAATTTAAAAAAATAGCTTGCACATTGTTGCCATTCTGATGCATTACATCTAGATAGAAATGAAAGATAGTGATAATTCGTCTTGTAACCTAATAATTGTGTGTCACATACTTTTACATTAATACATTCCTGGGCCCTCTTTAATTTTATAACATTTATTTTCAAATTCTATTCTGAACATTCTATTTTTACTATAAAAATATAAAAATATTAATTTGAAATTATTATATTTAGAATGTCAGTATTAATAAAAAATGAGTGGCCTTTCAATTGCAGAATAATTGATACAAATTATTATTATTATTTTTTTTTTTTGTATTTTATTTCCATGTGAATTATTGATACTATGCATCAAAATTACCTTTTTTTTATAAGTGAATAAATAATTAAGGTGATAGAAATTAATTTCAAAGAAATTTATTGGTTTTATTTTATCTACTTTGAACGCTCGAAATTCATAGTTATTCATAATTATTATCAATAAAAATAAAAATACAACTATGAAAATATTAATATGTCAAATGAAACAAAATAAATTACGATAAAATTATTCAAAAAGCAAAATTAAAATATCAATTAATGGAATTTCAATTGAATAAAAATATGACGCCAATTAATACTTCATTTTTTTTTTTTAAATAATAATAAAATTAAGTTTTGTAAAATACATCAAGATTCATAAAATTAACGAGGTTAATACATCATAAGCAAATTTGTATTGCGTGCCTTGTTAAAGTTTGAATCCGAATGTTACGTGATATTTCTTTACTCAAATTTCAAAATAGAAATATGATAAAGCTTGTTATATTATTAACGCAAATAATCGAAATTACATTTAGTATAAACAATTATAAAAATTTCAATTAGGAAAAAATGTTATTAATATTAATTTACGAAATTACTATAATAGAAAACAAATTTACTCAAATGCTTATTAATTTTCAAAATAAACTTTAATATAATTGTAGAGAAAATTTAGGAAATATTGCACGTTCAATATAACGCCAACTAATTGAATTGAAAAATGAAATCATTTTGTATCAATAATTCAAACATGGACTTTTTCTATTTTCCTATTTTTTTTTCTAATTTATAATTCTTTTCTATGGGGATAGTTACATTGCTATTATTGACATTAATTTAAGTTTATCCCCTTCATTTCTGTAACATCTTGTATTATGGTATGGGCAGTTGATTAAATTTAATTATTATTGAAATTTGCATTTTCAAGTTCAATTATTTTCACACCAAACTTCAAAGTTTATGTAATATTCGATCACAATTTAAAATTTCATTCTTACGTAATATTTTTTAAAAATTATTTCTATACTCAACATTACTAGTTGGAATTTATTCTCATGCAATATTTAATATTATTAATATAATCAATGAGCATATTTTGGTCCTAAAAATGAAAATAACGAAATAAAAGTTATTTGAAAGATTTTATTGACTCGTTCCCGCGGATTCATGAGTCTCTTAGAAGTCATCAAAATTACGTCAAATATATTTAAGATCTCGCGGTTTTCACTAACCTTACGAATCTCCATTCGGGTTTTTCCTACCCTGATTAATTATTTATTTGTCAGATACCTATTGTTTCTTTTGAACAATTTAATATTAGGCTATCTGAAATGAAGGATTGGCACTATCGCCTGAAAAGTGGCACAATGGCTACACTAAATCCTTTAGGCATTTCTTCTTTATACTGGCATTTAAAGCCACATTAAAAATCGCGACGTTATAAAAAGATCAACAGATGTAAATTTACTCTTGATAGGATACTCAAAGTCATTAACTAGAGTCACTAACTTTTCAATATTACTTTCTGAGTCTTTTATATTATTACTTGATGACTTTGTTACTAATTTTTACAATTATTTTACTTTGAAATATTTCTGTTATGAAATTCGGACCTGACAATGCTCGTAATTGTTTTTGTTAAAAATGCTTAGTTAACAATATTTACTTGAACTTAACCTTGATGGTTACGTGAAGTCAACAAAATAATAGTGGTGTGAACAATAATCGAACTGCCCATTGTTACAAAAATGTTACCCAAGTACAACCAAAATCCTAATACTTAAAAAAAATGTTCAAATTGACAAAATATTATTATTTCTATTCTAATTGACAATTCAAATCTTAAAAAAAAATTGACGACTATGATGTTCTGGTCTGGATATGTTGAAGGATTGGTTTTTCTTACTTGGGGAGTGAGCCTTAGTCAAGAAGTCTGCGTCGATCTGCGTAGTTCTGTCTGCGTAGTTTATCTCGGTAATGCTGCCACCTTTGATGCCTTTAGTTCCTCTTGCTAGTCCTGGTCTTGCTGCTTGCTGGATACTCCGTTTTAGTTTAATTACTCTGCAGCCTCTGGTTGCGAAGAAAACCTGATCCAGAATTCACCAAGCACAATTCACAAAACTAACACTTCACTACAAGGAAATCCACCGCTTGACACCATGAAATGGTATAATGGGGTTGGTAGTATGGTTTGGGTATGGGTTGGAGGTCCGTTTGTTGAAAGATCCACAGTCCTGGATATTGGTTACTGTAGTAGCTTCTTTATACGATGTGGTAATAATGTCCGTCCAACCTTTCCTGATGCCTTGGGTCGAGCAGTAGGAATAATGTTTGATCGACTGGTTTGATGAGAGTTCTCTTCAGATTAATGGGTCCTTTCAATAAGGTATTCGCTGGAAGAGACAAACTTCTGGTTTCCAATATAAAAATCCACTTGTAATGTTTTACACTGTATTTATTTCTTTAATTCACAGACATAATCTCCACTTAGATTATCTAAGACTACTCTAGACTAAACATTAAGACTCACTGGCTAAACCCTTGCCTAAGGCATCACTGCTAAACTCTTGTCTAAGACATCACTCGTCTAGATTCTTGACTAAGACATCACTGCTAAACTCTTGTCTAAGACATCACTCGTCTAGATTCTTGACTAAGACATCACTAGTTTATACAAATAATTTTGACTCATTATATATTGTATTGGACGTGAGAAATTCGGGATGGCGCGCTTCCGCATTCATACGAAGATCTTGGACTTTGATCAACATTGAACAATGAATTCATATTTTTATTAAAAGCACGTATGATCATGTTATTACAGAACAATATGTTTTATAAAATACTTCAGTATTAGTCAGATTTATATGGTTCAACATCTCTTTTTTTAAATTGTTATTTGCAATAATATAATAATTGCATTGTATAGCGATAGTGAAGTTTACGCCCATAATTTATCTTAAATTGGAAGTGATTTTGATATCACTGATTTTGATAGTGAATGTGAGAGTGATGAAGATTTTTTTCATCCGAGTTTTACCGATTATGTCCAGCGATTCTGAGGATAGTGACAATGAAGAAGTGGAGTGGTCAGAATTTGACAATTATTGAACAATTTTTAGGACAAAGTGGAGTTGTTTTGAAATCAAATAATCCACAAAGTGTAAGTAAAGTGGTTCAGCTAATTTTGGGTAATGATTTGTTTAACTATATGGCTGAAGAAAGTAATCGTTATCATTCACAAAATATTGATCGTTTTAAAGACAGTGCAAAATCTTTGAAATGGAAAGACGTATCTGCAGTAGAATTAAAAAAAAATGTTGGGATTACTTTTGCTTATGGGCAGAGTTCGTAAGGAGAGTAAGGATGAATACTGGTCCACAGACAGAACAATTGAAACCCCAATTTTTGCCCAAGTGATGAGTAGAGACCGTTTTCGCCAAATATGGTATGCTTGACATTTTTCTAATAATGAAAATAACACCAATGAAAGAGATTGCCTTAATAAAATACGTCCAATAGTATCTTATTTCAAAACAAAATTTGAACAAGTATGCAAGCCAGAACGAGGCTTGTCATTAGATGAAAGTATTATGCAGTGGAGAGGTCGCTTATTATTCAAGATGTATAATGCTTTAAAAATCAACAAATATGGAATTCTAATTCGAATGGTTTGTGAAGCAAAAACAGGATATATATGCAATTATGAAATTTATCATGGTGAAGGAAGTCGGCTTCAGGATACAATTATACGCCTTCTACAGCCCTATAAAAATTTGTAGCACCATGTCTATATGGACAACCATTATAATAGTGTCGATACGTGTCCAGTCCTATTACAACATGGAATCCGAAGTTGTGGTACTATACGCAAAAATAGAGGACTTCCTACATGTTTACGAGATATAACCTTGAGACGAGGTGAATCTGTGTTTCGTTGCCGAGGAGATACTCTTGTACAATGTTGGCAATCAAAAAGACTGGTTCGAATAATAACAATTCATTCAGCAAGTATTGTACAATGCAGAAATTGTATGTGCCAGTTATGTAATGTACTCCATAATGGTGAATGTTTCCATAAATTTCACACATGTAAAACGGATTAATGTAAAACTGTTTAGTTTAAACAATAGTTTATATATCTACTTTTGCTAAATTTTTTGTTAGTTTTATGTTTAATTATGCATTATTTAAATAATTTTTTTATGTTTCCAAACAACCATGTAGTTTTATTTTTTTTTTAAATTGAATTATAAAAAATAGTTGTTTTCATGCTACACATATCAGTTTGTGTCTTTACTCGTGCGTGTTTACTGGAATTTTATATTTTGACACCACATTTATGAATATAAGTAAATCCCATAGATCTTATACTGCATGGACTGCTAGTCGTGCGCAAAATAAGTGCTCAAACATATAAGGGGCTGTGACGTCACTTACTGAGCGAACGTTGCCAAAAATCGCAGACTTTCAGTATCAGCCATCACAATTGCTATTATATTATTAAAATAAAACACCTGGCATTTAATCAATCGGGAGAGTCCGCGATTGTCGACAACGTTCGCTAAACAAGTGACGCCGCCACAGTCCCTTTTATATTTGAGCACTATATGCAACGAAAAACATATACGGACTAGCAGTCCATGTAGTACAATGTCTATGGTAAATCCCGATATTATTATTGAGTTACTGTAGTCTTGAACAAATGATGATGAGTTTAGATCCATCCAGAATGTTTTTTTTTCAAATTTAACAAACGACATGAAATCAACAGCGTTATCATGCATGGATAGGCTAACGCTACAGACGAACAAGAAGCAGAGAAGTTCTAAATTAGTTTCCAACGTATTATAAATGCTAATGCACAACACGATTTTAACTTTTTGAATATAATTTTATGGCATATGGTTTAAGAAACGCCGCTCAAACGTTTCAAGTTCTCAAAGGTCACAAACTGAAAACGATATTTCAACGTCTGGATAATAATGACATCGTGATCAAGATTGAAAAATCTATATTTGGTAAATTAACTATTAACTTTTTAGGCCACGCAATAACAACAAGAGATTCTACTTAATTACCGTAAAAAAAATTCCTAACCTTCTAAACTACCAACGACTTAAAAAAATATGACGCTTTTCAGGTATGTGTAAATTTTATAGAGATTACATACCTTACGCAGCATTGAATCCTCCACATGCTCTTAAGAGAAATAAACCTATAATTTTACCAGACAAATGTATCAAGGCCATTAGTAAAATGAAAGAAGCTTTGGCAAATGCCGCACTTCTTTCTCATCCTGATCCGAATGCAACTTTAGCAATATTTACTAATGCTTTGGACAGGAAAATAGATACAACAAAATTCATCGATATAACCATGGCATTTTTTCCATGAAAGTTGACTGAAAATAAATCAATTTGGTGTCCTTATGACCGCAAACTCTATTCATTTTTAGATTGATCAAATTTTAGATTCCATATATTCGATATAGTCAAATTATAGAATTATTGCTGGTAAATCTTTTGATTATATAAATTTTAGAACAAAAATCCAATTTTTAGAACCAATTTCAAAATTTTAGAACTAAAATCTATAGTCATTAGAATAAATCTACAATTTTTAGAACCAATTTATAAATTTTAGAACCAAAAATTCAGAATAAAACTGAATCTTATATTAATCCATACAATTTTTTGAATATACGTACCATTGTTTATATAAATTTACTAGCTAACCCGGCAAACGTTGTTTTGCTAAGTAAGGTATATTCTAAAAAAAATTCTAGAGAATCAAAAATATAAAACTTTAAGTGTATAAGGATGTGTTGTTTGAATGCTATATACAATAATCGTAATTATTGTAATAATTGTAAATAATATTACTGAGCTTATACAAATTTTTCAAATTTCTGCGAGAGATAGAAAATGATTTAAGTATTTCTTCTTTGACCTGCTTTTTGAAAAATGAATTAAAGTGAATTTAATAAAAAGTATATATATATATATATATATATATATATATATATATATGTAGAGCAGGGCAAGGCACAAAGGTCCAATTTGACTTTGAGCAAATATAAACTATATTGTGAAAATCAAACCAATTATATCACAACAAATAACACATTTCAAACGAACAATTATCTGACTAAGTTCAATACAACTGTCAGCAACATCATCATTGTAGAAATGTGCTTTTTTGCTGTCTTTCAAAAATTTGTTATCTAGACCCTTCTACCCTATAGGCAGAGTAACTTGGAACGGCCAACGGTTTAATGTCTTTTTTTAATTTTAAAGGTATTTTACGAAATAATTAACATTTTGAACTAATGCTAAAAAACTGCCAACGGAAGAAAATACGTTTGTTATGGATTTTCAAAGATTACCGCCTATCTCCCGATAGCAAAGTCGTGAGCATCAAGGTTATAGCTGGTTATACATCTTTTTCCCTCTACTTTCAAATATTGTTATTAAGGGGGGAAGTCCATATAGACGCATGAAAATAGGTCATAATTTAAAAATATTTTTAAACGTGATGGAATAATTTTATTGTTTTCGAACTTTGACATAACTTTATTTAACCCTTTTAGAATACAAAAAAATATTAAAAAAAATATTTCAAAATGGCGGCTCAGCATAACTTTTTGTGGACTGACTCCGGCGCGAGGTCCAAAACTGCTGCATTTCATACTCATCAACCGTCGATCTGAAAAAAAATTTTTTAATGTTTTCTTTTGAGAACATATCAATGGGAAGGATAAACCTATAAAATTGAAAAAAAAGTATAAAATTCAATGAAAAACAAGCCTTTGAAAAAAAATCTGAATTTTTGGCTATTTTTTTTGACATTTTGGGCTCCAGAAAATACTTTATAAACGCAAAAGATCTAAAGATTTAGGTTTATCCTTCCGATAATAATATAGAGAAAGGCCTCACCAAATTTCAGACACATCGATACATAACTTTTTGAGCTACAACACGAGTAGTTTTTGAAAACACAGTTTTGAGATAATCGCGTATAAAGATTTGGTAAAGAAAAACTACTAGTTTTAGTTACTTACCGATTAATCTGCTATCCCAGGTCCATACAATAGTCCTTCCTCTTCTTCAAAAAGCTGATTTTGTTAAAGTTGTTGTTGTTTGCGAGCTTTACGAGCATCTTTTGTTTGTGAAAGGCTCCTGCGATCCTGTCGAGTTATTCGCGCCTCATCAGTATTATCAGCAAATGCTTTAGCATAAGTGCCTACAGTCAAATTAAGAAGGTTCATTATTCTTAATATTGAACTAAAGCCTTCATTAAATATCCCAGCAGCAATGTATGCTAAAATTTCAACTACTTTTAGCCCACAATGAAGGTGTTTTGGTGATAGTCGCCAAACTGTCGCGTTGAAACTTTCATTCGTGTTCTGCGTATGACCACCAAGGCATCGCTCAAGTAAATAATCTTTTGACAAATCTTCGTAAACTGGTAAAAGATGCTTTTTCATTTATTTTCCAAGCAATGGAGCTAAATCTACGTCTAGAGGATCTTGATTTAGGGCAATAGACTTTTGCCATTTGCACCAGCTATCAACGCCTATTGGACAGTTTTTATGTTGTGGGTGTTTTTTAGTAGAAAAAATATGGTTATAAGTTGCCATTATGGCTTTTTTGATATCTTTAACACTGTGAAGATTTCTTTGAATACTCAAACCATAGTATTTTGTTAGTTTTTTCACAACTTTATCAGTTAGTTTTCCTCTTCCAAAAAGTTTCTTTTCTTTCCTTATATTTCTAAGTCTTGAACGCATTCTTTTTTCTACATGACCAATACATTCACTCTTCACAACTGTTAACTCATCACCATAAGGATTCAGATCTAAAATAGCCTTGAATGTTTTAGAATCTCCGTCGCCAATGTAGTTACCATATTTTACTCCAAATTTTTCTTCAGAACGCGAGAACCTTTCTTTCATGGCATCGACTTCCATCTTGCCTGACGTGCCTTCGTGAGTTTTTTGACACTCATCCTCGTGATTCTCAAACCATTCACGGAATTCTTCTGTATGAGTCTTATTTTTCCAGTAAGTACAGCCTTGACAGTAACTACTTTTTGTTATCAAGTCAATCACTTTTCCTGAATAATAACCGATGAGCGTTGTAACACCGTACTTTGATTTGAAGCCGCGCTTTTTCCAGGTGCCATCACCAGATACTTTTAAAATATGTCTTTCTCGTCCTTGCTCGAAATTTTTTTCTATCTCTTCTTAATCGGCCTTTTGCGATAGTAAATCAAATGATAATTTGGTTGAATCATAAATGTGTTCCGCGATGGTATCGTAGCAATGTTTGCTCAAACCAGTGCATAAGACCATCAGATTACAAAAGACATTTATTCCTTCTCTTGCAACGCCTAAAAGTCTCATGACAAACACTAATTTACGATTTATTTCAAATCCATTGTTAATAAAAGGACCTGAATTTATTATTCTATCACCACATCGGCACGTAAGAACAATTTTAAAACCGAGGCCCCTAGAGCCACACTCACTGAAACTTATCTTCTGACTGCACACCAAACAATTCACAAGTTCAGATAAAGCTGTAAACACTGTAAAAAATTCAATTATTATATACCCGTGCAAAGGATTAGTTTTTATGTCTGTAATATCACGCATATTGAGTTTTCTTCCAATGGCACTCTCATCATGACTTGTACTAGCGTCATTTTTTTCACCTGCGCTATCAGTGAGATGATTGCCTTGATAACGTCTTTTTTTAGCATTATGTCGTGCAATATTACCTCGCTTACCTTTTAGATAATTTGGCATTTTTATGTTTTGAAATAGACTGAACACTACGAATTTTCCAGCTAAACTAAATATATTTCTCGACTAGCTTTTGTTCGTATAGCAATATTACGCCTGTAATAAAATTTATAGAAGTACTTCCGTTATAAGACAAAAGAAGTATTTCCTAGTTATTATAATGGAAGATACCCTTTTACTTGAAGCGTCGACTACCTGGCTCGCTTGAGAGCGCGCACTCCGTCCCGCTCCACTATATTAGCTATAACTTTGTTAATATAAGAGATTTTTTTCCCGCTCGTCAATATATGCTCTTTATACTATACTTGCAGATTATCGAAAAAAAATCATTTTTTTGAAAATTTTATATGGACTTCCCCCCTTAAGCAGTGCTTAACTTAACTTAACCTTCATATATTACTATCTATTCTTCGACAAATTTTGGGAAATTATAACTGGGAAAAGGAAAATGACAAAATCCCTTTGATCGATACCAAATTTAGATTCTGAATTTAATAACATAAATAAAAATAATATAACCTAGAAAATGTTTTATAAATACCAATAAGTATCTAATTATACAAATGAGATCTTTCAGAGCACCTTGTTTGAAAAAATATGCCAAAAAGTGCATTTTTCATATTAACATTTCAAAAAAGTTGATATTTTGAGTCTCTAGTAACACTTGCGGCCCGTTTACTAACGTTTCTGTATATAAATAAAACTACAAACAAAACTACTTACTACACAATTAATCATAATTAAATATTATTCACGTAAAACATCCTACTAAAGGTAATTGAACATCATCTGTCACAAACGTTTGACATTTCACGTATTATCCACCGTCCACTGTTTTATTCAAATCGGTTTAGCCGTTTTCGAGTTTTACTAAGACATTTGAAAGAGAGCTCCATTTTTATATTTAGGATTTATTAATTTATTCTTAAGCAAGCCGTAATCTATAATAATAGATATTATTTCAGGCTCTTGTCAAGCTTGCACGAATTTCGTTTCTGAAAAAAAGAGCTGAAAAAAAGCATTCGAACATTAAATACAATGTTCATCATATCAAAGTCTATCTGACCACCAGTTAAGCTCAAAATTCTTGCACAAGGTTGAAAGTTATGCTCATTTAAAACCGGCGATCAAATAAATGGTCAGACTACATAGATAAAGTATAAGGATTATGCAAAAAAAAATTATGCAAATAGTTATTGAAATCAAATTGAGAAAATTCAGTAATATCATAAAAAGCTAATTCTTTAAAAAGTTTAACTAGGGAAGCATGAAATTTTTTGCTGTCTAAGTTTCGGGTATTGAGTGGAAGTTTATTCATAAGCTGAATATCTAGACCGTCGATCGTATTGAAAGAGCTGGCTAATTTATATGTGCGCGCCTTAATAAGTTTGTGTCTAGTGTTGTAGTTTGAGGAGGACGAAGCCATATCGAAAAGTTTCGAATTGTTTTTGATGAAAGATATTGTTACCATCAAAAAAATGCATGGGACAGTTAGAATATTGTGTTTTTTAAATATAGGTCTGAAGGAGGCTTTATTGGACAAGGAAAAAATTATTCAAATAGCTCTATATAAGATTGTTGTTAAAACAAGATTTCAATGTTTCAGAAAAAATAGAGAATTTTTGTGTTGGCACATTTTATATGCAAACTAGTTAGTTACTAATTCATTTGTTAAATTTAGTGATGATAGATTGATAAGGAGAGTAATTGCTACAACCAACTTTGTGCTGCCTTAGCTACGTGTGATTAGCAGAACAACAGGGTCCATATTTGAGAACCGCGTTTTATTTAATTCAGGTGACAGTAGTAATTTAGATTTG
>NW_020538871.1:0-24458 GCF_003426905.1 Ctenocephalides felis
TGTTACTTCTTCCCTGAGTAAGACCTCCATCTGTCTTCATTATAGACTTCATCATTGATTGCTTAATCACCATATCCGTCAAGTTCCACAATTTATTAGAACGCCTGACCGTGAAAAATCTGTTTAGAATTTTGTGAACACTGGGATTTAGAGAGTTGTTCAATTGAATCATATATTGTAGATACAACTGCGCAGCTTTAGAGTAATGAAAATGTCCTGACGCGTGAAGATAAGGAAGCATTTCTCTAACATAATTCAAATGAGCTCGCCTATCTCGACATACGCCGTTTTACATCATCAGTATATGCAGATCAGCCTGATGCATTGAACTATGATTGAACTATTATCCTGGTTGATAGGCAGATCGTTTTAGTCACAATTTCCAATGGCTGTAGAATCTTCACACAATATTCTAAAATTGCCCACTCAGCAAAACGCAGGTTTGGCAAAGTAGAATCTATTATAGGCAAAGCTGCGCATAGCGCATCTTTAACCCTCAATAATTTTTTAAATATATCTTCTTAGTAATCTAAGTTGATTTGTTTTTGCAATTCTTGCAGAATACATGACGATTTCACACTATGTTTAAAATGTGCTACAATAGCTCTAGATTTTGGGATTGCGGTATTAAGTTCGCATTTTCTTTTGTAAATTCAATGTGTGTTCAACGCACGAGAATTTTTTTATTTAAAAATAAAATAATAACTTTCTTCAATTCGATGCATTATCAGTCACAACAATAACTTTATCAAAGATTTGCATACAATTATTAAGAGCAATATTTTGTGACATATGTTTTTCTCCGAGTTCTGTTGTTGCTATAACTAATGAATTTAATTTTTAGAACAAAATGACTAGTTGCTAATAAAAGAAAACTTTTCTGGCTATTGCTGCTCCATACATCAGTCTTTCTTATCGTGATTTTCACCACAAATTCTAAATTTTTTAGCGCAGTATACCATGCTCATGTACGGCGTTATTGGTTTTTACGATTTTTTATATTGCTTAATTAAAAATATGACTAACTGCTTATGTCGTGTAAATTATTTTGATATATATTCGTTAGCGAAAAAATTAACTTTCGAATAAATTATGAAGAGATTTGAACACTATCGTTTGCGCTTGTTACAATTTCATCTATTGTAACATCATTATTGTGGGCTATTTTACTTATTTGATTGGAGGGAACAAATATGGCAACATATTTATTATCAACATGTTTTTTCAATACTTAAATAGGAATTGTAATAAATTCTATTAATAGAAAACGTTCATAAATTTATTAAACAAAACAAGAAAAGAACTATATAACTTATAATATACTTTATAATGCTACAAATCTAATGGTAAATCATTTAATCAATATTTTTTAACTTACAAAACGTTGGTCTAATTGTTAATTTGGACCTAATTTTAAATCTACAACTTTTTTGGCAACAAAAGTATAAAGCAACTCAGTTTACCTCAAACTAATTGAAATTTTAAATTTTGTATTTATCATCTACTTATACTACTAAGATTTCGATCATTTCGAAAATACTGGTGGTATATAAATCAAATACATTACGATATAACTAGATATATTCATTTCGTATAAGATTTCCAAAAATACTCACAAGTGAAAATAAAGCAAATCCTGCGTGTTAAGGGAGCACGGAAATTCGGCATTCTTACCTGCCTACGAAATCAACTTGAAAACCTTAAATTCAATACAGGAAATAAATAAGTACAAATGCCCTTTATCTCCTGTAAACAGGACTGCATCAGGTTTGCACAGTGGCATACCTGGGATTTTTTTATTATAAGTCAATCAAATAGTGGTTTTTATAAATTAATACACATAAATAAATGATTAAGTTATTTATCAATATTAATTAATACACAGAGTAAATTGGTTTGAATGCACTCATTAATATATTTATATATATATACTCTTATAGCTTTCTCGAAAATGTGTAAAATGCTCTCAAAATTATATCACTTGTAATTTCTTGTTCTATTGACAATATTGCAAGATTTTTTAGGCTCAATTGACTCATTGTAGAACAAAGATGGATTTTCTTATAGCTTATACTAGCCGGTATTTCGGATTCAATCGATAAGATAGATAATGCAGTTAGTTTTTCTGGGCTCATCGTGCTTCTCAAATATGTTTTAATCAATTTTAACTTTGAGAAACTTCTCTCAGTGGAAGCTGTGCTAACTGGAACAGTGTTCATAATTCTAATTGCGATATAAGCATTTGGGTATATATCTTCCAAATTTTTTTTTTATGTACTGAAAGGATTGTTTTGCGTTTTTTATAGACTCTGTCAAATTCATTTTCTTTACAATAGTTGCATTTCTACATAAAATTCGAATAGCTGTATGTCATTGTGTCGTTTTGTCGAAGTAATGTTCCCAAATTATTACAATATTTGAGAAAGTCTTTTTTGATATAGTATTATTTGATATAAATAAAATCATATTGCTCATAATATTGATTGAGTGCTTTTAATCGACATTCAGTGTCGACTATAATCGCATCGATCATTACATTGAAAAAATTAACTCTGTGCTGCTTTTCTCGAATCGAATTCAAAGCTTATGTGCCATAATTTTCTATCAGAGTATCTGAGCATACTATTCTCATTGCAGAGTGAAAATATAAAAAATGTTTGTATAGAGTTGTGGGCAGATAAATTATTAGTACTATATGCCCGATATATAGCATAAAAAATCTATATTCTGTTCCTTTCCATTTTTCAAGGTCCTTTTTAATCCACTAGGTTTTCTCTGAAATTTACATGGATCTGTTTTTGATATATCTTAAAGACATTGATATTTATGAGATATAAATGCATGGCTTAAAGCACATCATTAACTCTTATGTTTTACCCACGTATTTAATAATCTTTTCATTACTTTCAGTCATACCATATGCATGTATTCCAAAGGGATATCAGGAATAATACTTAGGCTTAACGGCATGTGCTTTTAAGAGTGGTGAGATATTAGAATGATGTTTTGTATTTGTGTATTTCATAAATGAATGTTCCTAGTTAGGCATTCAAAGAAGTGTATATTAGTTTTCTGTTAAAGTACACTTCTTTTTCAGAACACCGTTCACAACCATAATAACCAGTATGGCCTATGGATGCATTTAATAGAAGCTCTTGCTGGAGCATCGCAACAAATTTTGTTAATTTTGTTAATAGTGAAAAACTTACTTTAGTAATCAATTTTAATAGTAAAAAACTTATTTCTGTATCATGTATAAATTGTGATAAATAAGTTTCAACATCCTTATGGTTCTCACTACCACCATAGAAAATGCCTATTATTAGAAAAGGATTTATATCACTATCTTTAAAAAATATGGCTCTTAATATATAGGCCAAAACTGGTTGGAAGTACATTTTATGTAATGGAAGATCATCAATATTAATCATTAACTCTATTAGATTATTTATAATAGTATCATTATGCATTGTTCCCAGAACATTGATAATATTTTTTTCAATGCCAAAATGTACGTATTGTCCCTTACTTTCACGAGTACTCATCTTCATTGATATTGGTATATGCTGAGATGCTTTCAATATAGTTTTAGCTGATGATGGCATGTCATTTAATCCATATGTTTTCAAAATTGCCAACAAATGATGTAGTTGAAAATGGTTGATGATTCACCTTAAAAATTAATTTCCCATGATCGAATTTCTTCAGAATGTTTTGCCTGTTACGATTTGGCTCATCATCAAGTCTATTATTTGGCATATTTGGTCATTTGGCTCATCATCAAATGAAATATCATTAATATAGTCCGAAAAGCCACTATCAATACTGCTATCACTACTATCAATTCCGCCAGTAACTATATAGCTGTAAATTTGAGCGAAAATTATATAAAACGAATATTAGTACTCTCATATAGAGATTATATTCAGAATCGTGAACATTTTTAATGTTGGCTACATATCAGAATATTTAGCTTCGATTAACATCTCATTCACACATTCGATAACATTACCAAATTGCAGAAATTGCGTTTCAGAAAGAGGTTTTGAAATATTAATTTGGTTCTTACGATGTCCCAACGCTTGCTTGATTTAGAAAACAGTACATATATTTTATTAACAAAGCCAAAAAAACTTATTGGCTGTTGCAGAACACTTACGTCATCAATTAAAAGTAAATTCCAGCTGTGGCATCCGCACGGCGTAAATTTTTCTGTTTCTGTATTACCTTCAGTAATACCGACCATATTGGCGCCACTCTCTTACACCTATCCTCGACTGTTTTGGATATATAGACCATTTCTGTCTAATTCTTGTAATGCTGATTTTGTTATGTGCTCTCTCTCACAAGGAAACCAACAAAATATTTCTCTATTTCCACTGCTGAGAAATTACAAAATATTAAAATTATGAACATTTGTTCAACGCGGCTGACATCCCTAGTAAAATCGAGCAAGGCAGCATAGTATTTTGCTTTTTGAACTCTTCTTATAATTTCATCAATAACTGACTTAGACATTCGAATCTCTATTTCTTAAACTTTGTGACAGAGTTATATTTTTCTATTAACATTAATTAATCACATAACAAATTTAATATATCATATTTGTATAATATACGTATATGTATACACATTGAATGTATCATATACGTATATACATTATGTGTATACATTGTATCAGAATTCTATATGTTCATCTGCATTTCTTAAATTATCATTTTTTTTATTAATTTTGATCTGACATGGTACTAAAGTATATGAAATAATAATCATAGCGTATTCTATGAATAGGATATAAAAAAAACTTACAGCTATATACTCGTATATAGGTAGTATCTGACTATTTATTATCCTTTGAAAGAAATCTACAAAACAAAAATAATAAATAAATATATAAGCATATAAAATTACAGTGGTACCTCGACATACGAGCTTAATCCGTAAGTACACTCGTATGTTAAATTTCTCGTATCTCGAAGCAATTTTTTTCAAATAAATGCATTGAAATTCCTTTAATTTGCTCCAGCACTGTGGGCTTTGTTAAATTTTTTGAATGTCAAGAATAAATTTACTATTTATTAATTTAATTATTGTTTTAACAACTCTCATGCTCGAACTGTTGCATATTTTTCACCATGAACTTTTAGAGCTTAGAAAGCAACTTATAAGTTTTTGCAATATACAGTACATATCTATGATTACTCGTACATCAAATGTTAAAATAATCCTCGATGTATTACCGTGGGTAAATTGTTACTACACGATTAATATTAATATATAATTGAAATGACTTACCATAAAATATTTTACTATCATAAACCAACCGAAATTATTGCCTTATAAATATATACAAAAACTTACATTAAAAAAGTATTTTCATTATAGATATAGTCTAAACATCAAGTCATTTATTTGTATGAGCAAAAACTTATAATACTAATAATATGTAAACTAAAACATAAAAAAAGGTCCCAAACATTCAAAATTCAAAACTACTATTTTTTTATAAACTATTCATAGTAATAATTAAAATAATTGAGATTCTGTTTTGGGACAATATTGAAACAATGCTTCTGCATCTGACCCGAGACAATTAATAGAAATCATCACATACATATATGTGTATATATATATATATATATATATATATATATATATATATACATTACTTTTTAATGGATCTTTTATTATCCTTATCTCTTGTTTTTCTGTATTTAATTCCTTTATATAATTCTATCCATTTAATCACGCATTTCATGTGTCCTTGGCTTTGTTCATGTCTTTGCAATATTCGCCTCCAATCTTTCAAGCCCAACATTCTTTCATTACTACCTGTGTCTGTAAATGTGAAAAAAGTCTACCGTGGAAAACAATAAACTTTATCTTGAAAAAAAAAATGGAGTGGACTAGCGATCTGCAATGTTTTGCCGTTACTTGATTTTCGAGTGAAATGAAATATAGAAATAATGTTTTATTTGTGCCTTTTGGGTAGCTCTTATCAGATTTCCCAAAACTTTGATTGACTTTGTTTTGATTTAGGCCATGACGTTGAGCATTGTTTTACTGGCAAATAACCACTTTCCTGGATTTCTATATTCATAAATGACTCTCTTAAATAAACTTCTTCTACTTGATTTTTTGAGTCATTTATCGTTTAACTTTTCAACCATTTCTTGGGTTCGGACACTTGGATCATAGCAAGTAAAGAACTCTCAGCTAAATTTGCGTTTGATGCTAGATCAGAAAATAAAGTTTCTCCACGTGACTCTGAAGCAGTGACATTAGTAGAAGATTTCTTGAGAAATTTTATCATACTGGATCCCAGTATGTCCATGCCTAGCCATACGGGTATCCGGCTTATCCTGACTTTATCCAAAACATGTTAATGTGTCGCACCTACGGGACATTCTGTAGGATATCCTGCGCGGAATATTCCGGACATAAACCGGACATGAATGGGATTTAATTACGGAATTGTGTTCTACTTTTTAGATGAAAAATAAATTTGGATTAAAAATAAAATAAGAGAACACAATTTTACAAAGTAAATTTTATTAAAATTCTGAAATAATTTTCTTACAAAATAACGAAATTTAATATAAACAATGTCATTTAAAATTTTATTAAAACCAGATTAAAAATATAATAAGTTTGGAAATCGGTCCCTGCTCGATGGTTGATTGCCTCTCCTGAAATAGAAAAAAAAATTAATTATATACCGTATATATATATATATATATATATAATAATAATAATAATAAATGGTAGTCTGTCCGAAGGCAGGTCCATGGTGTGAGAGCCACCACAACAAATGATTTCCTTGCCCTTCATCCCATTAGCACTATTCCCTATCCCCATTTTTTATTTCATGTATTTTCCTTTCCAAACTTCTGTTTCCATGCTTCCTGATCCTGCACTTCGGCTTTCAGTTTCCTGTATTTTCTCTTCCCGCGTAAGTGGTTAATCGTCTGCATTCTTCTCCTTCCCATTCCTTTTGTTCCTTCTATTTTGCCCTCGACGACGTCGTGTAGGAGGCACTCTTTTTGCAAAAGAGGTCTGATCCATTTTCCTTTCATTCTCAGAATTGTGCTCAGTAGTCCTTTCTTCGCCCACTCTTCTCAGGACTTCTTCATTTGCTACTTTGTCTGTCCACTTTATCTTTTCCATTCGCCTCCAGCACCACATTTCAAAACTCTCGAGGTGTTTTTATCGACCTTTCTCAGAGTCCATGTCAAAGACCTTTCTCAGAGATCCGTACAGAGCTATGCTCCAGACGTAGCACTTTATTAGTCTCTTCCGTAAGTCAAGACTCAGTTTGCTCGTTAGTAGCGTTCTCTTCTTTGTGAATGCCGCCTTGGCGCTTGCGATCCTTGTCCTGATCTCTTTCGTGCAGTATCCGTCTCTGGTTAGTGTGCTACCCAGGTATTTGAAGTGATCCACGTCTTCCAATTCTCGTTTTTCTACTGTTATCCTCAGGAGGTTATTTGTTTTTGTGATTCTCATCACTTTCGACTTGTCTATGTTGATTTCCATTCCGTATCTTCTACCCACTTCGACAATTCGGTTCATCATGTTTTGTAGCTTGGTTTGGTTTTTCGATATCACTACTAGATCATCAGCGTAATTCATGGTGGTGATTCTTCTTCCTCCAATCGAAAAATCTCCTGCCCCCTCAAGTGCCTCGTTGACGAGCCATTCTCCGTACAGGTTGAATAGGATCGGTGACATACAGCATCCTTGCCGCACTCCTCTGCCTATTTCAACGCTGTTTGTATCTTTCTGGATCAGCCTGCGATCCCTCCAATCGACGTTAATAGATTTTAAAATTTCCATTAGCATACTCAAGTTGACTCTGTCAAAAGCTTTCTGCCAATCTATAAAACAGAAGCATATGACCTCGTTAACGTCGAGACAACTGTCCGACATTATTCTCAGTATTCCAATAGTGTCCCTGGTGCCTCTTCCTGTTCTGAAACCAAACTGGTCTTCGCTCATGTGCTGCTCAATCTTATTTTCGAGTCGCCTCGTAAAGATTTTGGCCAGAACCTTTCCGGTGTGCGAAGTTAAACTGATAGTCCTGTGGTCGCTGCATTTATTCGCTTTAGGCTTTTCTGAAGAGCATCGTGACATCCAAAAAGTCCTTTGGCCATTCACCCGTTCGATATATTTGATTCAACAATTTATACATATATATATATATATATATATATATATATATATATATATATATATATATATATATAATTAATAATACACATCTCACAAAAATACCTTGTATAGCGTTCACTGGCATGCCTCAGCCAGCTTTTTATAGCCTCTGAGATGGCAAACTTAGTCTCATTGGGTAAGTTCTTTACAACAGTTTCTGAAATTATTTATATGTAAGTTTTATTCATAATTTACAACATATCATAAACATAAGAATTATAAATTACCAGTGATGACTTCGCACAGCACAAGCTCGCAATATTTGCGTTTTCTCTCTATCCAAGCCATCATCAAATATTAATTTTAACAACTGTACTGTGACAGATTTGGCATTTTTGCCACCTGTCCTAGCCAAATACAAAATCTAAAAATAAAGTTAGTTTATAATAAAGCTAACTAATGAAAATACATTTACGCGAACTTGTGATTACCAGTTGTATTTTCACATCCTTGTTTCTTAGACTATCCTCCACATTTTGAAGTTCGTCCATTGGACATAGTGGAAACAATTTTAAAACTTCCTTGATCTGGCCCATGTCACTACTCATGACAGCCTTAGGAGACTGGTACGAATCCATTCTCAACATCATTTCCTTCATGTGCTCCACAACACCCACCATGGTTAATCGCATCTTAGTTATCTCCCTGACAAAAATATCTTCGCCAATTGAATCTAGCAGGGTAGAAATGCCAGCAATTTAAAATATATATTTGTACTAGTAACATAATATTTCAAATACCATGCAGTATACAAAAAGCTTACGCCCAAATGTTATCTTTGTTCCTTCCAATTTGTCTGCTGCTGCCTGCTTTTGTAGAAGATGGCACAGGTGGTAGATAAGCTATTAGGGTGAAAATGTCAGAATTAAAAAAAAATATTTGTACTTGTAACTTAACATTTCAAATACCATGCAGTGTACAAAAAGCTTTAATTACCATTGTTAAAATCTTGACCCTTTTTGCTTAGGCCTGCTTTCGAAACAGATGGAGGCGCCGGCGGTAAATAAGCTAGCAGCGTAGAAATGTCAGCATTATAAAAAATATATTTCAAATACCATGCGATGATACCTTCGCCCTATCTCTCCTCTGCTGAGTTGTTTCGTACTCAGAACCAACATCTGAATGCATTACAGCTTCCTTTTGCCGCTTTCTAGCTTTCCCATCATCATCTATATAAATTATATATGTATCTATGTAATAGATTGATCATTACATATGATTATTTAAAATGTTAATTTGAACTCACTCACTCACAAGAAGTCACTATTTTTTTTAAATGGATAAAATGGGGCAGGCTCCTAACCTTCTCCATTTTCTCCACAGCCTTATCGAAAGCAAGATCATACTTGAATCGCGGCCAGAGAGCCGTTTTATTTGAGAAATTAATCCAATTTCTTGGTGTTATACTCAGGCCATCCTCAAATTCTACCATGTGGTATTTCTTGCTTTCGTGATTAGCTAAAATAAAGCATGGAACATTTATATAATAAGTAGATTATATATATATATATATATATATATATATATATATATATATTAACAAAGTCTAATAATCGGGCATAACATCAATAAAAAACATGAATTTCTTTCAAAAATTTATTTTAAATCCATACGTTTCGGCTATAATCCTAGCCTTCATTCAGTGGAAACTAAAAATAAAATTAAAAACTAAAACAATTGAATTGGAGTGAAAAGAAAAAATAAAATAGTAATTAGTACTTACAATTAGTTGATCTTAGTGTTAATTTGGAAAACTTTAGTAATCCATGGTATTAGGATATGGTAATGCACTACACTATGTATTATAAACATTAATTTGAAATTACACAATATTTTCACAAAATACTGATTTGAAAAAATCACAAATGGATAGTGTGTTATTCGTAGACTGGTTGAAGATGTAATGGAGAAAGACATTTTTCTAAAAAATACTTTTACCAAGATTCTGCACATGTGTGGAACGAATTGTAAAACTTTTGCGCGAACGCTTTTTATTGTTTTGTAAGAAATTTGGAAATGTTATCTAAATAGAAGAGGTTTGTGTCGCACAGCGTGTTGAGTTCATTCCGTTTATTTATTGTCTTATTGTTATAAATAGTTAAAAAAGATCCCTCTATAATTCTTCGTTTAAATAAATTTTGTTCAAATTGTAGTACAGTCGGATTAGAAAAGTCCATATTGTGTTTTAAAGTGTATATATGGTCTGCAAGAACTGTTTTGAATTGTTTGGGGTTTTTTGAATTGTTTTTATGTTGTTGTAACCGTTTATTGAGGTTCTGGCTAGTTTCTCCTATGTAAATTAAATTACAGTCTAAACAATTTATTTGATAGACGAGATTTCTGAGTCGTTCAATATTAAATGGGGTTTTTGTCTTGGTAAAAATAGTGCTAGTAGTTGTACTAAAATTGGTTACAAGTCGAAGTCCAGATTTATAAAAAAGTTTTTTCCAAGGAACATACAATTCTTTAATGTATGGCAAACATATTACACCAGAATGAGTTTCTGAGTCAGGTAAATCGTTATGTACTGTGCAATTGTCCATTTTATTCAAAAGGTACGTTCGTCTGTTACTAGTTACGGAATTTATAAGTTTTAGGGGATAAGAGTTATCTGTTAAAATTTTTGTAATTAATTTGATGTTGTTGTCCCAAAATGTTTTGTCCGATAGAAGTATTGCGTGGTCCGTTAGATTTATTATAGTACCTATTTTCATTTTGAGTGGATGATAAGAAAAGTAATTAAGGTAGCGTCCGGAATTAGTTGGTTTTTGATACCAATTTGTTATTAGTTTGTTATCTGTAGTACGTATAAGTTTTATGTCTAAGAAACTTATCGAGTTCATTGTCTCCAATTCCACTGTAAATTTTAGTTTTTTATTGACGTTATTAAATTGATCAATTATCATAGTGACATCATCACTAGGGATACAAGTGATAATGTCATCTACATAACGGTAATAAAAAATATGTTTATTGTAATTTTTAAAAATTGTATTTTCAAGGAGTTGTAAGGATATTTCTGCTAGAGATGGACTTGCTGGGGACCCCATTGGCGCCCCAAAAATTTGATAATAGAAAGAGCCATTGAATTCAAAATAAGTGTTAGAGACAATGAACTTGACAGTTTCCCTGAACCAGTGTAAAGATAAAGAAGTCAACGGGGAAATTTCATTCCATCGGATTGTTATTGCGTCTAAAATAAGGTCTAGGGGTACATTAGTAAAAAGTGAGACTACGTCTAAGCTAATTAGTTTGTAGTTTTCTGGTATATAATTTATCTTGTGTTTTAAGTCAGTAACGAGTTCATAAGAATTTTTTATGTAGTGTGGTGATTGTTTTGTTATTGTAGTCAACAACACAATCACCACACTACATAAAAAATTCTTATGAACTCGTTACTGACTTAAAACACAAGATAAATTATATACCAGAAAACTACAAACTAATTAGCTTAGACGTAGTCTCACTTTTTACTAATGTACCCCTAGACCTTATTTTAGACGCAATAACAATCCGATGGAATGAAATTTCCCCGTTGACTTCTTTATCTTTACACTGGTTCAGGGAAACTGTCAAGTTCATTGTCTCTAACACTTATTTTGAATTCAATGGCTCTTTCTATTATCAAATTTTTGGGGCGCCAATGGGGTCCCCAGCAAGTCCATCTCTAGCAGAAATATCCTTACAACTCCTTGAAAATACAATTTTTAAAAATTACAATAAACATATTTTTTATTACCGTTATGTAGATGACATTATCACTTGTATCCCTAGTGATGATGTCACTATGATAATTGATCAATTTAATAACGTCAATAAAAAACTAAAATTTACAGTGGAATTGGAGACAATGAACTCGATAAGTTTCTTAGACATAAAACTTATACGTACTACAGATAACAAACTAATAACAAATTGGTATCAAAAACCAACTAATTCCGGACGCTACCTTAATTACTTTTCTTATCATCCACTCAAAATGAAAATAGGTACTATAATAAATCTAACGGACCACGCAATACTTCTATCGGACAAAACATTTTGGGACAACAACATCAAATTAATTACAAAAATTTTAACAGATAACTCTTATCCCCTAAAACTTATAAATTCCGTAACTAGTAACAGACGAACGTACCTTTTGAATAAAATGGACAATTGCACAGTACATAACGATTTACCTGACTCAGAAACTCATTCTGGTGTAATATGTTTGCCATACATTAAAGAATTGTATGTTCCTTGGAAAAAACTTTTTTATAAATCTGGACTTCGACTTGTAACCAATTTTAGTACAACTACTAGCACTATTTTTACCAAGACAAAAACCCCATTTAATATTGAACGACTCAGAAATCTCGTCTATCAAATAAATTGTTTAGACTGTAATTTAATTTACATAGGAGAAACTAGCCAGAACCTCAATAAACGGATACAACAACATAAAAACAATTCAAAAAACCCCAAACAATTCAAAACAGTTCTTGCAGACCATATATACACTTTAAAACACAATATGGACTTTTCTAATCCGACTGTACTACAATTTGAACAAAATTTATTTAAACGAAGAATTATAGAGGGATCTTTTTTAACTATTTATAACAATAAGACAATAAATAAACGGAATGAACTCAACACGCTGTGCGACACAAACCTCTTCTATTTAGATAACATTTCCAAATTTCTTACAAAACAATAAAAAGCGTTCGCGCAAAAGTTTTACAATTCGTTCCACACATGTGCAGAATCTTGGTAAAAGTATTTTTTAGAAAAATGTCTTTCTCCATTACATCTTCAACCAGTCTACGAATAACACACTATCCATTTGTGATTTTTTCAAATCAGTATTTTGTGAAAATATTGTGTAATTTCAAATTAATGTTTATAATACATAGTGTAGTGCATTACCATATCCTAATACCATGGATTACTAAAGTTTTCCAAATTAACACTAAGATCAACTAATTGTAAGTACTAATTACTATTTTATTTTTTCTTTTCACTCCAATTCAATTGTTTTAGTTTTTAATTTTATTTTTAGTTTCCACTGAATGAAGGCTAGGATTATAGCCGAAACGTATGGATTTAAAATAAATTTTTGAAAGAAATTCATGTTTTTTATTGATGTTATGCCCGATTATTAGACTTTGTTAATACATATGTCAACATCAAATTCAGAATCATACAAAATATATATATATATATATATATATATATATATATATATATATTAATTGTTTAATATGAACAAAACAGCACTCAGATTTGTTTAACACAACTTTATTTTATGATTACAGACGTTTCGAGACCATGGTGTGTCTCATCTTCAGTGTAATTTCAAAAACAGTTACTTATATACTACACATTCTTTAATAATTTATTTAAATTTTATTTAATTTTTGATATACAAAAAACACCAACTATTCCTTGCAATGCTTGACACAGTACTAAAGAAACATATAACACTTACAGAAATATTCTAAACAAATTTGAAGTACTTATCTAGATGGAGACAGAGAGGGTATCATTATAATGTAAACAAAAGGAGTGCTATCGCATACAAAAATCGATAAAAATGAAAAAACAAATTAATTTATTGAAAAGAATAAGATAAATGAAAAAATTTATAAATTATTAATGATGTTTATATAAGTGTCATGTAAAATATTTGTGTCGGTTCTTAGATTTATGCTATTGTTAGTCCGAACTATTAACATTGATTCTGCCATGCTCCGTTTAAATAAGTCTTTCTCATGGAATAAAATTTGGGGATTGTCAAAATCAAACTTATGGTTGTTGATATTAGCATGATCCACAAGTGTACTTTTAAATTTTTTGTTATCTATTTTTTCACATTGTAATTCATGTTGCCTGAGTCTCTTTTCTAAGTTCTAGCAGGTCTGGCCAATATAAGAGCAATTACAATCCAAACAATTTACTTTATAAACTATATCTTTCTTTTTTGTTAATGGAGTTTCATCTTTAATTTTGGAATATAAAAATTTTAATTGTTTTAATGGAGAAAAAGTAATACGAATATTGTGTTTTTTGAAAAGTCTTTTTGATAATTGGTTAAAATTATTGTCAAGATATGGAAAATTAATGAAAAAAGTTTTTTCAGGAACACTTGTTTTGCCAGGCTCTTCCGGTTTCTTATCAAAAGGTTCAAGTAATTTTGCGACTCTATTTTTAATAATTGGACAAATTAACTTATATGGAAAATTATTGCCAAGTAGGATCGTTTTAACTAATTTTATGTTTGTATCATAAAACAGGGATCAGATAATAAAATAGCGTGATCTACAAGATTTAGAATGGTAGAAATTTTTATATTGAGAGGAACATGCGAATTAAAATTAATGTATCTCCCGGACCAACTATCTTTTCTGTACCAGTCTGTATAACATACACCGTCTCTATTAATGAGTTTTACGTCAAGAAAATGTAACGTCGAATCATTTTCAAGTTCCTGAGTGAATTGTAAAAAAGAATTGTACTCATTGAATTTGTTGAAAACATTATCTATATCTTTTTTATTAAGTAATATTAATGTGTCATCGACATATCTGAAATAAACCATAGGTTTGGAAGGTAAAGAATTTAAGACATGATTTTCCAAATCTTGTAATACTAAATCCGCCAAAACAGGACTTAATGGGCTGCCCATTGGACAACCTCTCTTCATCGTATAATATTTTTTATTAAAAGTGAAATATGATGCTTTTAAAAGTAATTCTATTCCTGAAATAAAAATTTCCATCGGTAAACAAGTGAATTCAACTATTTGCATCCATCTTTTCTTTATAGCTGTAATAATTAGATAATGCGGAAGATTATTAAATAAATTAATGACGTCAAGACTCATAAAGGAACAATCAGGAGGAATTACTTTATGTTTTATATGTTCTATTAACTGGAAAGAGTTATTTAAACGGTATGGAGAATCTATGGTGACATTCTTTAAAATATCTGAAAAATATTTTGCTAAAAAGTAGTATGGCGAATCAATGTAGGAAACAATTGGTCTAAATGGGCAATTAGGTTTATGGATCTTTGGAAGGCAATAGAATTTTGGGGTTAAAGGATGTTGTACTTTTAACTTTAATGATATGGTATTATTAATATGTCCCTTTTTCTCTAATAAATTTATAAATTTAAAAACCTGTCTATGGTGATAGTTGTTCGGATCCGATGCCAATTCTTCATATAGAGATTCATCACTGAGAATTTTCTTTGCTTCTTTATCATATTCCTCTTTTAACAAAACCACTGAAATGTTTCCTTTATCTGCCTTACACACTAATAATTGTTTGTTATCTTGAAGAAATTTTTTTGTAGCTATGATGTCCCGGTAGATGTAAGATGTATCATTCTTGCACTGTACTTTGTTTTTGTGAGTTTTTTGAAATGTTGTAAATTGTTTCATTAACATAAATCTTATCCGTTCGATTTCTTTTCCTTCTGGGTCTTTGATTAATTTAAGGCCGGCTTCTAGGCTGCTAATAACTTTAATTGAATCATTGAATGTTAAAATTTTTTGTTGGATTGAAAACTTTGGACCTAGAGCCAATATATATTTTATATTATCTGGTAAATGAGTATCCGTTTTGTTTATAACCCATTTGTTCCAATCTAAACCTGTATTGATAATCGGATGTGCTTTGTCTCTTAGCTCTATTAGTTTCTTAAGTTTGTTGCATTGTTTGTTCTTTATCTGATCAAAAAGTTTTTGGTATTTCTTCTATTAATATATATATATATATATATATATATATATATATATATTTTTGAATAGTCTTGAATTTGATGTTGATATATATGTTTAATTTGAGTTTAATAATCGGGCGTAACATCAATAAAAATAGTATGAGTTTTTTTTAAAAATTTATTTATTTAAAATCCATACGTTTCGGCTAGCATCTTAGCCATCATTCAGTGGTAATCAAGTTAAAATTTTGTATCCTAATATAGCATATGAAACCATTATTAATCCATGGTATGAGAATGTGCACATTGATAAGATATATATTTTTTAACACAAACATCACAAATGGTAAAACACACTAATAATCATGATAACTTAACAAGTTGTCAAAACTATGTATTTACTCTTTGGAGTTTAGGATAGAAAACTCCTTTGCGTAAAGTGATTAAACTTGTGAGTAAATCTTTAAAAGCTTATATTTAAAAAATACTAATTTCGTACCAATTTGCCTAATCTTTTTGTTGAATGGCTTTAAAGTTACAGGACAAATTGTATCATAAGTACATAGATGTGAATTGTGAAAAGTGAATTGAATAAAGTTATCGTACTATAACTAATATAGGGTTATATTATAATTTCGAATTAATTATAAAGTGTAATTTAGAATTTGTAAATTATTTTTCATTCTTGTGCATTTATTGTTTTAAAATATTTTTTTCAAACTTTTTAAATTTTTCAATGGTTTAAACCTGGATTAGCTCCTTCTCTGTATATCAGCGGCAAATGTTCATATTGGAGGAAATACTGAATATGACCCATTTCATGATGTACTGTTTGGTAATCGCTGGTTTCCACTATTGTGCACTGTTTAATTCTACAAAAAATCATATTACATAAAACCAAACACATATTTCAAACAATTTTATTAGAAATATTAATAAAAATTTTGAAATTCATAAAGATATTTATCTTTTACTTTGTTCTATAGAGGAGCTAAGGGCTACCTGTAAGAGTGGTAACTAGTAACAGGCGTTTTTCAATAGGATATTGAATGATTTTATTAAAAATTAAAAAAAAAAATTTTCTCAATTGGACATGAAATCCGTCTTGCGTATATTTCATAGCTAATGTCCTGCAGGCCGACGCAATAAACAGGACTGTGCAGGTCCATCATTTTCGACAGGTAATATTAAATTTCGGTTTGCTCCTATCAAGAAATGAAAATATAAACTTAACCTACTAAGCGTCTACAAACAAAAACACGTGACGCTATAGTTGAACACTAGCGCCGCTCATCGGACTATATTATAAACAAGCTGAGGCTAAATTCAAATTTAGGCTCGAAATGAAAAGTGTAATGAAAATGCAAACAACAACAGAAAAAGAAAAAAAGAACAAAAATACAAATGAGTAACAATAATCTAAATTACTGTTCGTTTAAATGAAGTAGCGGACATGCAAACATTGTATGTCCGTGTTTTTGTGTCAGATACAATAAATATTTTATTTTTTATATTGTTTATAGGCCAAACTTGAAAGTTTGAAAGATTTGAACCCTTATATATACCAATTAATGAAGAAGGACACGGTAAAGTATAGGCATCTTCCATACTTTTAAACTGCTGACCTATAACAACTGCTTCTCCATTTAAACGGGCAATATTGCTGATATAAATGATGGAGCCATTAATTATTAATTAAAGAAAATGAACAGTTGAAAAACATGGAGTCACTTCATTATGACATTCATTGTTGTGATATTTTTGTTCTAAGTGGTATGCTTGAAATTCATGATATCTACGAGATATTTGTTGTAATGGCCTTTCCGGTTTTCTGAGATATTTTTTCAAAGTTTGCATATAGTTCTCGAACTTAATAGCACTAAACATATCCAATGGACCAAATCTTCATACATCATCAGTTAAATGAATTAAATTATGAATATTATGTGAGATGAGATGCACTCCATAAATAGTTTCAAAACCTTGAATAAAATATTTGAACAGTGATTCGCTGTAATCCAAAAGCAGAGGTAAATTTTGTGAGCATAAAATTCTGATGGCTACATAAACTGGTGTAAATAGTGTTTGTAGTGGTGACACTAAGTGTTTGAGGACAAATGGACCAGTGTATAATAGAAACTGCCTATATTTTGTTCCAGCTTTCCAGGAACTGAGGTATCTCAGAGATCGAGGTCTCCTACAAAAATCAACAGGAATGCAATTTCTTATGCCCCTTAAACTATCTGAAATTTTTGTGATGCATGTATTACTCAATCTGTGCCTGAAATTACCACTGACCCACATGTCAAGCATTTTGCCCATAACACCTATGCAAACCAGATGCATGTAATCCAAAGGTACATTAGAAACAAAGCCTATGTTATGAATTTCCATTAACCTGAAGAGTTCCAGAAGAGTTCACTTGGAAATCACTATACTTTCCATCGGAAAAAAGTTCATCGGTTTTCTTACGGGCATCCAATCTTGGAAAGCAAACTCTATTTTTTACATAATCATCTTCAGTTATACATTTGGTGCAGCTATTATACCCTTTATTATGACCTTTTACTTGAAAAATAAAAGATTTTGCTGTTGCATCACATACAAAGTATTTAATGAAACAGTTGTAATGTTTTTCTTTATAAATTAGTCCCTCTCTACACAAAACAACTGCTTCATCAATAAAATCTTTCAAGTAATTATCTGCATTTTTTGGTTTTTCTATGCCACAATATATATACCAATAATAAATACAAATCTTGATGGTATTACAGAACCTAATATTGGTCATAGAACAGTTCTGGATGATTTTGATATAGACAAACCATCAACCTATAATGCTAAATTTTTATTATTGCTTTCAATTTTTTTTTATTTATACTTTCTTTAATACCATTGCCCAAACCAAACTGAATATACTCACCAGGTGTAACAATTCTACTTTGCGATGATCTTTGAGTTTTTACTATCAAGAGGGAAATCTGAATAGCATTTATGCTTTTTCTGAGAGCTGAAAGAGCTTTTTTAGAGAGCTGAAAGAGCATTGTGTTGAATATGGTGTGATAAAACCCATTTTATGAGAAAATTTTGAAGACCAGCATCTTCGAAATCTTGAGAGCAATCACCAACAATCACACCTGGCAACAATTGTGCAACTTTCCTGTAGATTTGCAGAATCGGTAATAGCTGTTGCCTGGATATTAGCCTTTACATAGTACATCACACGCCTTTGAAACTGCCTCTTTGAAATAAATCTAACACTTTTGAATACTTTTTTTGGCGCCATATATACTCAAATTATAACTCTTAGGTAAAAAACTAAACTGATAAAAATGTAAATTTATTTTTTTCAAGTATGATATAATAATGTTTAGGTCTTTTGGTTGGTCGATATTAATTATTTATTACACACTCAAACAACATTAATTATACAGAACACATGAAATTTCCACTATTATTACTCAAGTTTAGAGAATTTGGATTGTCAATATTAATTATTTATAACACCGCATATATATTTAAACAAAACAAATGGAATTTTCACTATTATTACTCAATTACGCAACAACTATAAAAGCATATAGCAAACGATTCAGAATGATTTGAAACGTTAAGGAAATATAAAAATTCGTAATGTTAAAAAATAAGTGTGTTTATAGACTTTTACCTAACGTTTTCTAAGCAACGGTTCCACGATTTCTAAAATTTATGAATCATTTAGTGAAATTTGGGAGGGTTTTGCGTTTATCAGTCGAGCCATTTCTTTATAATTATCACATAAGTGCAAAACTCTCTGTCCTTTAATCGTAATTAATTCGTGAAAAAATATGTTGAAAATATTGATAAAATCTTATATATATATATATATATATATATATATATATATATATATATATATATATATATTTTGTAGAGTTTCGAACAAGAATCCAAAAATAATACAAAATAAAAAACAAGAAAAGTTTTTTAAAAAAACAATTTCTTTATTTAATTATTTGTTTATTGTCGACGTTTCGGAACTAGGTACGTTCCATCTTCAGGACATCTGTCAAGAGACATGATCTTGATGAGATTTTAGCAAACAATATGTTTAGGAAAAGAAAATAGATTTTTCTTAAATAATGAATTAAATTGTAAAAAATATAATAATGTACAGAAATATGATAATATGTTCAAAATAAAAATGATAAAAATAAATGAGTGGATTATCAGAACAGGATATTAAACATAATAGAAAATTTTTTTGAAAGTTATGGAAATTTTTTAAGAAAAGGTTAATGACAAAGTTGAATTAATTACCTGTATGTTTGAATATTTGTTAGCACTTTTTCACTAAACAAGCTTTTTTAACAAAAATGATTTTGTGAGTTAATTTTCCGCCGAATAATTAGATTTTGTAAATCAAAATTACTAAAAAATTTGTCTTTTTTAAAATTATTATTTGAAAACACAAATAATATTGTTCTCTGGATGTTGTTCGATTGGCTTTCGAAAATTAACTAAATGAAACTGGTGTGCCCTTTGTAACACGTGTAAACACTTGAACGAGAGATGTGAGATTGTATGTGTGTGTTTTTATATGTCAGGGTGTGAATACTTAAATTGTTGATCTTAAAAGGAAGTCGATATTAATTGTTTGTCAAAAAGTGTAAAAAATTTAAATATGAATCATGTAATAGGTTGTGATCTGATCTAATGTTGACACTGTTAGAAACATTTATGAGAATGAGACAACTCTCCGCGAATAACCTTCTAAAGATGCAACTTTCGTGATATAAAATCTTTGGAGTGAAATTAAATGAATGGGCGTTTTCTATAGAGTGTTGTACTAGGGTACTTTTGAAATTTTTTTGTTTATGGTGGACCACACTTAGTTCATGTTGTCTCATTCTCTTGTGTACATATTGGGAGGTTTGTCCAATATATTGAAAAGCACAGTCATTACAAGAAACAGAATATACTACATTAGTATTGAGATTGGATGGGGTGGGGGATTTAATGTTCGTAAAGAATTGGTTGAAGGAGTGTAAGGATGAGCCTGATACTAAAATGTTTTCTTCTAACAAAATTTTGGCAAAATAATAATATAAATCTTCAACGTATGGTATGCTGCAGTAAATAAGATTGGTGTTTTTGATGTTAGTACTGGTATTGGGAGAATTAATTTGTGTTTTTAAGAAAGTTCGTCTTTTTTGAATAACTGAATGAATGAGATTTTTTGGGTAACCATTTTCAATTAGAGTTATTTTTACTAGGGATAAATTTTGTGGATGGAAAGTTTGGTGAGACAACAAAATGGCATGGTCTGTAAGGGAAATAATAGTGTTTATCTTATAGTTTCTGGGACAGTATGAGGAATAGTGTAAGTATCTACCCGACCATGTAGTTTTTCTGTACCAATTTGTTCGAATAAAGTTATTAGTGTTGTAAACGGATACATCCAAGAAATTAAGTCTGTTGTTATTTTGTAGTTCATGTGTGAAAATTATATTATTGTTAAAATTATTGAAGAGTTCTAGTACTGTGTTTATATGATTTTTGTTAATGATAAAAAAAGTGTCATCTACATATCTAATATAAAAGTTAATTTGAAATTTTAAAGTTGAGAAAACGGAAATTTCTAGTGTTTGTAAAACTAAGTCGATGATTCCGGGAGATAAGGGACATCCCATAGCTGCGCCTTTAATTTGAGAATAAAAGTTGTCTTGGCAATGGAAATAGGAGTAATTTAAAATAGTGTTGATAATATGAGTGAAGACTGTTTTCGGAAAGTCAGTAAAGTTACAAATTGTGTGCCAACGTTTATCGATTGAGTTTAGGATTAATTCATGTGGGACACATGTAAAAAGGTTGACCACATCTAAGCTTAGAAATAAGTGATTTTCAGGGATGTTGCGGTTATTAATTAAATTCACAAATTGGTACGAATTCTTAACATAATAGGGAGAATTGATTGTAACATTTTTTAGGACATCAGAAATGAGTTTCGAAATATTGTAAAAAGGAGAGCCAATGTAGGAGACAATCGGTCTGAAAGAGCATTCAGGTTTGTGTATTTTTGGAAGACAGTACATCTTAGGGGAGATAGGGTGTTGTATTTTTAGGTTAAAAGCAAAATTCTCAGAAATTAGTTTTTTGTTTTTCAGATCATTGATTAATTTAAAAGCTATTCTAGAAAAACGTTGTGTGGGATCTTCTGTTAAAATATTATATGTTGTATCATCTTTAAGTAGGTTAAGGACGGAATTGTTGTAAAATTCTTTGTCAAGAATGACTGTGATATTACCCTTATCGGCTGGGCAAACTATAATATTATTAGATTTAATGAAAGCTTTAGTTTCTAAAATGTCTTTGTGGAGTTTCTTTAAATGAAAGTTTTGAAATTTATTATTTACTTTCTTTATATGTTTTACCAGTCTGTCACATAGTTTTGATCTAATGTTATTCTGTTTGTTTGTTTCAATGTTTCTAATGTTGTATTCAATATTACTTAGAATTTTTATGAAATCTGTTTTACTGTATTTCTGAGGAGAGTATGCAAATTTTGGACCTAATGCTAGAATATATTTAACATTTTCTGGAATGTAAATATCAGTTTTATTAACTAACCACTTATCTGTACAAGATTTAGAGATTTTGAAGGGATAGTTGTCATCTCTTTTTTGAATTAAAGTTTTAGTTTTTTTAATATGTTTTTCTTTAGTAGTATTAAAATGTTTGTTAAATTTATAGTTTTCAAAAGCTAAAAATTGATTTAAGAGGTCTTTGTTCAAAGTATTGGAAAGTGTATTGATTATGTTATCCAGTTGTGATTTCAAGTAATTTATGTAGATAAAAGTATTTTTTATTTCTAGATTCAAAACAGACATTTTCAGGTAATTAATTTGTCGTTCAATTTTATAGATGTTGAAAGTGTTGTATAAGAATTGTTTGTTTATAATATTAGAAATAAAATTCGGTATAATCCATTCATTTTTACATCGAATTAGAAATATTTTTTTGTTAATAACATTAGCATATTTAGAGTTAAGTTTTGAATATTTTTTCATTAAACATATTTGTTTGTAATCTACAGTTCTTGATAAGTTTTGAAAGAAATTTCGTTCCATAATGTTCTTGGAATATATTGAATGGTAGAGTCTTGGATTTGTGTATATTTTGTAGAGTTTCGAACAAGAATCCAAAAATAATACAAAATAAAAAACAAGAAAAGTTTTTTAAAAAAACAATTTCTTTATTTAATTATTTGTTTATTGTCGACGTTTCGGAACTAGGTACGTTGAAGATTTATATTATTATTTTGCCAAAATTTTGTTAGAAGAAAACATTTTAGTATCAGGCTCATCCTTACACTCCTTCAACCAATTCTTTACGAACATTAAATCCCCCACCCCCATCCAATCTCAATACTAATGTAGTATATTCTGTTTCTTGTAATGACTGTGCTTTTCAATATATTGGACAAACCTCCCAATATGTACACAAGAGAATGAGACAACATGAACTAAGTGTGGTCCACCATAAACAAAAAATTTCAAAAGTACCCTAGTACAACACTCTATAGAAAACGCCCATTCATTTAATTTCACTCCAAAGATTTTATATCACGAAAGTTGCATCTTTAGAAGGTTATTCGCGGAGAGTTGTCTCATTCTCATAAATGTTTCTAACAGTGTCAACATTAGATCAGATCACAACCTATTACATGATTCATATTTAAATTTTTTACACTTTTTGACAAACAATTAATATCGACTTCCTTTTAAGATCAACAATTTAAGTATTCACACCCTGACATATAAAAAACACACACATACAATCTCACATCTCTCGTTCAAGTGTTTACACGTGTTACAAAGGGCACACCAGTTTCATTTAGTTAATTTTCGAATGCCAATCGAACAACATCCAGAGAACAATATTATTTGTGTTTTCAAATAATAATTTTAAAAAAGACAAATTTTTTAGTAATTTTGATTTACAAAATCTAATTATTCGGCGGAAAATTAACTCACAAAATCATTTTTGTTAAAAAAAGCTTGTTTAGTGAAAAAGTGCTAACAAATATTCAAACATACAGGTAATTAATTCAACTTTGTCATTAACCTTTTCTTAAAAAATTTCCATAACTTTCAAAAAAATTTTCTATTATGTTTAATATCCTGTTCTGATAATCCACTCATTTATTTTTATCATTTTTATTTTGAACATATTATCATATTTCTGTACATTATTATATTTTTTACAATTTAATTCATTATTTAAGAAAAATCTATTTTCTTTTCCTAAACATATTGTTTGCTAAAATCTCATCAAGATCATGTCTCTTGACAGATGTCCTGAAGATGGAACGTACCTAGTTCCGAAACGTCGACAATAAACAAATAATTAAATAAAGAAATTGTTTTTTAAAAAACTTTTCTTGTTTTTTATTTTGTATTATTTTTGGATTCTTGTCGAAACTCTACAAAATACCAAATCCAAGACTCTACCATTCAATATATATTAATATATATATAATATATATATATATTATATAT
>NW_020538872.1:0-18703 GCF_003426905.1 Ctenocephalides felis
TTTTCTTATCAAAAGGTTCAAGTAATTTTGCGACTCTATTTTAATAATTGAACAAATTAACTTATATGGAAAATTATTGCCAAGTAGGATCGTTTTAAACTAATTTTATGTTTGTATCATAAAACAAGGGGATCAGATAATAAATAGCGTGATCTACAAGATTTAGAATGGTAGAAATTTTTATATTGAGAGGAACATGCGAATTAAAATTAATGTATCTCCCGGACCAACTATCTTTTCTGTACCAGTCTGTATAACATACACAGTCTCTATTAATGAGTTTTACGTCAAGAAAATGTAACGTCGAATCATTTTCAAGTTCCTGAGTGAATTGTAAAAAAGAATTGTACTCATTGAATTTGTTGAAAACATTATCTATATCTTTTTTATTAAGTAATATTAATGTGTCATCGACATATCTGAAATAAACCATAGGTTTGGAAGGTAAAGAATTTAAGACATGATTTTCCAAATCTTGTAATACTAAATCCGCCAAAACAGGACTTAATGGGCTGCCCATTGGACAACCTCTCTTCATCGTATAATATTTTTTTATTAAAAGTGAAATATGATGCTTTTAAAAGTAATTCTATTCCTGAAATAAAAATTTCCATCGGTAAACAAGTGAATTCAACTATTTGCATCCATCTTTTCTTTATAGCTGTAATAATTAGATAATGCGGAAGATTATTAAATAAATTAATGACGTCAAGACTCATAAAGGAACAATCAGGAGGAATTACTTTATGTTTTTTATGTTCTATTAACTGGAAAGAGTTATTTAAACGGTATGGGAGAATCTATGGTGACATTCTTTAAAATATCTGAAAAATATTTTGCTAAAAAGTAGTATGGCGAATCAATGTAGGAAACAATTGGTCTAAATGGGCAATTAGGTTTATGGATCTTTGGAAGGCAATAGAATTTTGGGGTTAAAGGATGTTGTACTTTTAACTTTAATGATATGGTATTATTAATATGTCCCTTTTTCTCTAATAAATTTATAAATTTAAAAACCTGTCTATGGTGATAGTTGTTCGGATCCGATGCCAATTCTTCATATAGAGATTCATCACTGAGAATTTCTTTGCTTCTTTATCATATTCCTCTTTTAACAAAACCACTGAAATGTTTCCTTTATCTGCCTTACACACTAATAATTGTTTGTTATCTTGAAGAAATTTTTTTGTAGCTATGATGTCCCGGTAGATGTAAGATGTATCATTCTTCACTGTACTTTGTTTTTGTGAGTTTTTTGAAATGTTGTAAATTGTTTCATTAACATAAATCTTATCCGTTCGATTTCTTTTCCTTCTGGGTCTTTGATTAATTTAAGGCCGGCTTCTAGGCTGCTAATAACTTTAATTGAATCATTGAATGTTAAAATTTTTTGTTGGATTGAAAACTTTGGACCTAGAGCCAATATATATTTTATATTATCTGGTAAATGAGTATCCGTTTTGTTTATAACCCATTTGTTCCAATCTAAACCTGTATTGATAATCGGATGTGCTTTGTCTCTTAGCTCTATTAGTTTCTTAAGTTTGTTGCATTGTTTGTTCTTTATCTGATCAAAAAGTTTTTGTATTTCTTCTATTAATATATATATATATATATATATATATATATATAATATATTTTTGAATAGTCTTGAATTTGATGTTGATATATATGTTTAATTTGAGTTTAATAATCGGGCGTAACATCAATAAAAATAGTATGAGTTTTTTTTAAAAATTTATTTATTTAAAATCCATACGTTTCGGCTAGCATCTTAGCCATCATTCAGTGGTAATCAAGTTAAAATTTTGTATCCTAATATAGCATATGAAACCATTATTAATCCATGGTATGAGTATGTGCACATTGATAAGATATATATTTTTTAACACAAACATCACAAATGGTAAAACACACTAATAATCATGATAACTTAACAAGTTGTCAAAACTATGTATTTACTCTTTGGAGTTTAGGATAGAAAACTCCTTTGCGTAAAGTGATTAAACTTGTGAGTAAATCTTTAAAAGCTTATATTTAAAAAATACTAATTTCGTACCAATTTGCCTAATCTTTTTGTTGAATGGCTTTAAAGTTACAGGACAAATTGTATCATAAGTACATAGATGTGAATTGTGAAAAGTGAATTGAATAAAGTTATCGTACTATAACTAATATAGGGTTATATTATAATTTCGAATTAATTATAAAGTGTAATTTAGAATTTGTAAATTATTTTTCATTCTTGTGCATTTATTGTTTTAAATATTTTTTTCAAACTTTTTAAATTTTTCAATGGTTTAAACCTGGATTAGCTCCTTCTCTGTATATCAGCGGCAAATGTTCATATTGGAGGAAATACTGAATATGACCCATTTCATGATGTACTGTTTGGTAATCGCTGGTTTCCACTATTGTGCACTGTTTAATTCTACAAAAAATCATATTACATAAAACCAAACACATATTTCAAACAATTTTATTAGAAATATTAATAAAAATTTTGAAATTCATAAAGATATTTATCTTTTACTTTGTTCTATAGAGGAGCTAAGGGCTACCTGTAAGAGTGGTAACTAGTAACAGGCGTTTTTCAATAGGATATTGAATGATTTTATTAAAAATTAAAAAAAAAAATTTTCTCAATTGGACATGAAATCCGTCTTGCGTATATTTCATAGCTAATGTCCTGCAGGCCGACGCAATAAACAGGACTGTGTGCAGGTCCATCATTTTCGACAGGTAATATTAAATTTCGGTTTGCTCCTATCAAGAAATGAAAATATAAACTTAACCTACTAAGCGTCTACAAACAAAAACACGTGACGCTATAGTTGAACACTAGCGCCGCTCATCGGACTATATTATAAACAAGCTGAGGCTAAATTCAAATTTAGGCTCGAAATGAAAAGTGTAATGAAAATGCAAACAACAAGAAAAAGAAAAAAAGAACAAAAATACAAATGAGTAACAATAATCTAAATTACTGTTCGTTTAAATGAAGTAGCGGACATGCAAACATTGTATGTCCGTGTTTTTGTGTCAGATACAATAAATATTTTATTTTTATATTGTTTATAGGCCAAACTTGAAAGTTTGAAAGATTTGAACCCTTATATATACCAATTAATGAAGAAGGACACGGTAAAGTATAGGCATCTTCCATACTTTTAAACTGCTGACCTATAACACTGCTTCTTCTCCATTTAAACGGGCAATATTGCTGATATAAATGATGGAGCCATTAATTATTAATTAAAGAAAATGAACAGTTGAAAAACATGGAGTCACTTCATTATGACATTCATTGTTGTGATATTTTTGTTCTAAGTGGTATGCTTGAAATTCATGATATCTACGAGATATTTGTTGTAATGGCCTTTCCGGTTTTCTGAGATATTTTTTCAAAGTTTGCATATAGTTCTCGAACTTAATAGCACTAAACATATCCAATGGACCAAATCTTCATACATCATCAGTTAAATGAATTAAATTATGAATATTATGTGAGATGAGATGCACTCCATAAATAGTTTCAAAACCTTGAATAAAATATTTGAACAGTGATTCGCTGTAATCCAAAAGCAGAGGTAAATTTTGTGAGCATAAAATTCTGATGGCTACATAAACTGGTGTAAATATCAGTTGACACTAAGTGTTTGAGGACAAATGGACCAGTGTATAATAGAAACTGCCTATATTTTGTTCCAGCTTTCCAGGAACTGAGGTATCTCAGAGATCGAGGTCTCCTACAAAAATCAACAGGAATGCAATTTCTTATGCCCCTTGAACTATCTGAAATTTTTGTGATGCATGTATTACTCAATCTGTGCCTGAAATTACCACTGACCCACATGTCAAGCATTTTGCCCATAACACCTATGCAAACCAGATGCATGTAATCCAAAGGTACATTAGAAACAAAGCCTATGTTATGAATTTCCATTAACCTGAAGAGTTCCAGAAGAGTTCACTTGGAAATCACTATACTTTCCATCGGAAAAAAGTTCATCGGTTTTCTTACGGGCATCCAATCTTGGAAAGCAAACTCTATTTTTTACATAATCATCTTCAGTTATACATTTGGTGCAGCTATTATACCCTTTATTATGACCTTTTACTTGAAAAATAAAAGATTTTGCTGTTGCATCACATACAAAGTATTTAATGAAACAGTTGTAATGTTTTTCTTTATAAATTAGTCCCTCTCTACACAAAACAACTGCTTCATCAATAAAATCTTTCAAGTAATTATCTGCATTTTTTGGTTTTTCTATGCCACAATATATATACCAATAATAAATACAAATCTTGATGGTATTACAGAACCTAATATTGGTCATAGAACAGTTCTGGATGATTTTGATATAGACAAACCATCAACCTATAATGCTAAATTTTTATTATGCTTTCAATTTTTTTTTATTTATACTTTCTTTAATACCATTGCCCAAACCAAACTGAATATACTCACCAGGTGTAACAATTCTACTTTGCGATGATCTTTGAGTTTTTACTATCAAGAGGGAAATCTGAATAGCATTTATGCTTTTTCTTTTTCTGAGAGCTGAAAGAGCTTTTTTAGAGAGCTGAAAGAGCATTGTGTTGAATATGGTGTGATAAAACCCATTTTATGAGAAAATTTTGAAGACCAGCATCTTCGAAATCTTGAGAGCAATCACCAACAATCACACCTGGCAACAATTGTGCAACTTTCCTGTAGATTTGCAGAATCGGTAATAGCTGTTGCCTGGATATTAGCCTTTACATAGTACATCACACGCCTTTGAAACTGCCTCTTTGAAATAAATCTAACACTTTTGAATACTTTTTTTGGCGCCATATATACTCAAATTATAACTCTTAGGTAAAAAACTAAACTGATAAAAATGTAAATTTATTTTTTTCAAGTATGATATAATAATGTTTAGGTCTTTTGGTTGGTCGATATTAATTATTTATTACACACTCAAACAACATTAATTATACAGAACACATGAAATTTCCACTATTATTACTCAAGTTTAGAGAATTTGGATTGTCAATATTAATTATTTATAACACCGCATATATATTTAAACAAAACAAATGGAATTTTCACTATTATTACTCAATTACGCAACAACTATAAAAGCATATAGCAAACGATTCAGAATGATTTGAAACGTTAAGGAAATATAAAAATTCGTAATGTTAAAAAATAAGTGTGTTTATAGACTTTTACCTAACGTTTTCTAAGCAACGGTTCCACGATTTCTAAAATTTATGAATCATTTAGTGAAATTTGGGAGGGTTTTGCGTTTATCAGTCGAGCCATTTCTTTATAATTATCACATAAGTGCAAAACTCTCTGTCCTTTAATCGTAATTAATTCGTGAAAAAATATGTTGAAAATATTGATAAAATCTTATATATATATATATATATATATATATATATATATATATATATATATATATATATATTTTGTAGAGTTTCGAACAAGAATCCAAAATAATACAAAATAAAAAACAAGAAAAGTTTTTTAAAAAAACAATTTCTTTATTTAATTATTTGTTTATTGTCGACGTTTCGGAACTAGGTACGTTCCATCTTCAGGACATCTGTCAAGAGACATGATCTTGATGAGATTTTAGCAAACAATATGTTTAGGAAAAGAAAATAGATTTTTCTTAAATAATGAATTAAATTGTAAAAAATATAATAATGTACAGAAATATGATAATATGTTCAAAATAAAAATGATAAAAATAAATGAGTGGATTATCAGAACAGGATATTAAACATAATAGAAAATTTTTTTGAAAGTTATGGAAATTTTTTAAGAAAAGGTTAATGACAAAGTTGAATTAATTACCTGTATGTTTGAATATTTGTTAGCACTTTTTCACTAAACAAGCTTTTTTAACAAAAATGATTTTGTGAGTTAATTTTCCGCCGAATAATTAGATTTTGTAAATCAAAATTACTAAAAAATTTGTCTTTTTTAAAATTATTATTTGAAAACACAAATAATATTGTTCTCTGGATGTTGTTCGATTGGCTTTCGAAAATTAACTAAATGAAACTGGTGTGCCCTTTGTAACACGTGTAAACACTTGAACGAGAGATGTGAGATTGTATGTGTGTGTTTTTATATGTCAGGGTGTGAATACTTAAATTGTTGATCTTAAAAGGAAGTCGATATTAATTGTTTGTCAAAAAGTGTAAAAAATTTAAATATGAATCATGTAATAGGTTGTGATCTGATCTAATGTTGACACTGTTAGAAACATTTATGAGAATGAGACAACTCTCCGCGAATAACCTTCTAAAGATGCAACTTTCGTGATATAAAATCTTTGGAGTGAAATTAAATGAATGGGCGTTTTCTATAGAGTGTTGTACTAGGGTACTTTTGAAATTTTTTTGTTTATGGTGGACCACACTTAGTTCATGTTGTCTCATTCTCTTGTGTACATATTGGGAGGTTTGTCCAATATATTGAAAAGCACAGTCATTACAAGAAACAGAATATACTACATTAGTATTGAGATTGGATGGGGTGGGGGATTTAATGTTCGTAAAGAATTGGTTGAAGGAGTGTAAGGATGAGCCTGATACTAAAATGTTTTCTTCTAACAAAATTTTGGCAAAATAATAATATAAATCTTCAACGTATGGTATGCTGCAGTAAATAAGATTGGTGTTTTTGATGTTAGTACTGGTATTGGGAGAATTAATTTGTGTTTTTAAGAAAGTTCGTCTTTTTTGAATAACTGAATGAATGAGATTTTTTGGGTAACCATTTTCAATTAGAGTTATTTTTACTAGGGATAAATTTTGTGGATGGAAAGTTGGTGAGACAACAAAATGGCATGGTCTGTAAGGGAAATAATAGTGTTTATCTTATAGTTTCTGGGACAGTATGAGGAATAGTGTAAGTATCTACCCGACCATGTAGTTTTTCTGTACCAATTTGTTCGAATAAAGTTATTAGTGTTGTAAACGGATACATCCAAGAAATTAAGTCTGTTGTTATTTTGTAGTTCATGTGTGAAAATTATATTATTGTTAAAATTATTGAAGAGTTCTAGTACTGTGTTTATATGATTTTTGTTAATGATAAAAAAAGTGTCATCTACATATCTAATATAAAAGTTAATTTGAAATTTTAAAGTTGAGAAAACGGAAATTTCTAGTGTTTGTAAAACTAAGTCGATGATTCCGGGAGATAAGGGACATCCCATAGCTGCGCCTTTAATTTGAGAATAAAAGTTGTCTTGGCAATGGAAATAGGAGTAATTTAAAATAGTGTTGATAATATGAGTGAAGACTGTTTTCGGAAAGTCAGTAAAGTTACAAATTGTGTGCCAACGTTTATCGATTGAGTTTAGGATTAATTCATGTGGGACACATGTAAAAAGGTTGACCACATCTAAGCTTAGAAATAAGTGATTTTCAGGGATGTTGCGGTTATTAATTAAATTCACAAATTGGTACGAATTCTTAACATAATAGGGAGAATTGATTGTAACATTTTTTAGGACATCAGAAATGAGTTTCGAAATATTGTAAAAAGGAGAGCCAATGTAGGAGACAATCGGTCTGAAAGAGCATTCAGGTTTGTGTATTTTTGGAAGACAGTACATCTTAGGGGAGATAGGGTGTTGTATTTTTAGGTTAAAAGCAAAATTCTCAGAAATTAGTTTTTTGTTTTTCAGATCATTGATTAATTTAAAAGCTATTCTAGAAAAACGTTGTGTGGGATCTTCTGTTAAAATATTATATGTTGTATCATCTTTAAGTAGGTTAAGGACGGAATTGTTGTAAAATTCTTTGTCAAGAATGACTGTGATATTACCCTTATCGGCTGGGCAAACTATAATATTATTAGATTTAATGAAAGCTTTAGTTTCTAAAATGTCTTTGTGGAGTTTCTTTAAATGAAAGTTTTGAAATTTATTATTTACTTTCTTTATATGTTTTACCAGTCTGTCACATAGTTTTGATCTAATGTTATTCTGTTTGTTTGTTTCAATGTTTCTAATGTTGTATTCAATATTACTTAGAATTTTTATGAAATCTGTTTTACTGTATTTCTGAGGAGAGTATGCAAATTTTGGACCTAATGCTAGAATATATTTAACATTTTCTGGAATGTAAATATCAGTTTTATTAACTAACCACTTATCTGTACAAGATTTAGAGATTTTGAAGGGATAGTTGTCATCTCTTTTTTGAATTAAAGTTTTAGTTTTTTTAATATGTTTTTCTTTAGTAGTATTAAAATGTTTGTTAAATTTATAGTTTTCAAAAGCTAAAAATTGATTTAAGAGGTCTTTGTTCAAAGTATTGGAAAGTGTATTGATTATGTTATCCAGTTGTGATTTCAAGTAATTTATGTAGATAAAAGTATTTTTTATTTCTAGATTCAAAACAGACATTTTCAGGTAATTAATTTGTCGTTCAATTTTATAGATGTTGAAAGTGTTGTATAAGAATTGTTTGTTTATAATATTAGAAATAAAATTCGGTATAATCCATTCATTTTTACATCGAATTAGAAATATTTTTTTGTTAATAACATTAGCATATTTAGAGTTAAGTTTTGAATATTTTTTCATTAAACATATTTGTTTGTAATCTACAGTTCTTGATAAGTTTTGAAAGAAATTTCGTTCCATAATGTTCTTGGAATATATTGAATGGTAGAGTCTTGGATTTGTGTATATTTTGTAGAGTTTCGAACAAGAATCCAAAAATAATACAAAATAAAAAACAAGAAAAGTTTTTTTAAAAAAACAATTTCTTTATTTAATTATTTGTTTATTGTCGACGTTTCGGAACTAGGTACGTTGAAGATTTATATTATTATTTTGCCAAAATTTTGTTAGAAGAAAACATTTTAGTATCAGGCTCATCCTTACACTCCTTCAACCAATTCTTTACGAACATTAAATCCCCCGCCCCATCCAATCTCAATACTAATGTAGTATATTCTGTTTCTTGTAATGACTGTGCTTTTCAATATATTGGACAAACCTCCCAATATGTACACAAGAGAATGAGACAACATGAACTAAGTGTGGTCCACCATAAACAAAAAAATTTCAAAAGTACCCTAGTACAACACTCTATAGAAAACGCCCATTCATTTAATTTCACTCCAAAGATTTTATATCACGAAAGTTGCATCTTTAGAAGGTTATTCGCGGAGAGTTGTCTCATCCTCATAAATGTTTCTAACAGTGTCAACATTAGATCAGATCACAACCTATTACATGATTCATATTTAAATTTTTTACACTTTTTGACAAACAATTAATATCGACTTCCTTTTAAGATCAACAATTTAAGTATTCACACCCTGACATATAAAAACACACACATACAATCTCACATCTCTCGTTCAAGTGTTTACACGTGTTACAAAGGGCACACCAGTTTCATTTAGTTAATTTTCGAAAGCCAATCGAACAACATCCAGAGAACATTATTATTTGTGTTTTCAAATAATAATTTTAAAAAAGACAAATTTTTTAGTAATTTTGATTTACAAAATCTAATTATTCGGCGGAAAATTAACTCACAAAATCATTTTTGTTAAAAAAAGCTTGTTTAGTGAAAAAGTGCTAACAAATATTCAAACATACAGGTAATTAATTCAACTTTGTCATTAACCTTTTCTTAAAAAATTTCCATAACTTTCAAAAAAATTTTCTATTATGTTTAATATCCTGTTCTGATAATCCACTCATTTATTTTTATCATTTTTATTTTGAACATATTATCATATTTCTGTACATTATTATATTTTTTACAATTTAATTCATTATTTAAGAAAAATCTATTTTCTTTTCCTAAACATATTGTTTGCTAAAATCTCATCAAGATCATGTCTCTTGACAGATGTCCTGAAGATGGAACGTACCTAGTTCCGAAACGTCGACAATAAACAAATAATTAAATAAAGAAATTGTTTTTTTAAAAAACTTTTCTTGTTTTTTATTTTGTATTATTTTTGGATTCTTGTTCGAAACTCTACAAAATATACACAAATCCAAGACTCTACCATTCAATATATATATATATATATATATATATATATATATATATATATATATATATATATATCTTATATATAAAATTCTTCTGTAACAATGTAAGTTTCATAATTCCTCCTAAACTATAATTCGGATTTTCATGAATCTTCCTGAAGTTTGTTCGGGAAATTTTCTAGAATGTTTTGATTCATAGAAATATAGTTAGATTGTAGAAATAAATGGAAAAATTACAAAAAACCGCTTATCATTGTTTGCCCTTGAAAATATTTGAAGCTTAGTTTGACATTAAAAACAATTGAAGACTGTCATTTGCCAAACATTTCTATTCACTTATAGGCTAAGGCAATATTAAAATATAATAAATTCATGATTATGATTAAGGAAAATGTAATGTCTACATTATCAATGCCGAAAAGCAGCTGAGATGTGCTAAAAATTAATATAATATAAAATTTATTATAAGATACAGTCAACATCTGACAAGTGATGCAGTCTGCGCATGCGTCTGTCAGTGATTGCACATAAAACTTAGCCTACAATTCACTTTGACTAATTATTATTTCTTAACTTTCAAATGCAGTCGTGTTTTGCCTTACTTCACTAAACCACGATACAAAAATTATTTATTTATTCAAACAATTATTTAGAAGTTTGGCATTGGATACGAAATATTTACTCAGGACAATGGAGCATTTAGGGTCTGAATATTTTTTGCTGAATTTGCATGAAATTTTGGAATTAGGTTCGTCTTACTCTCAAGTTTAAAAGTAAAAATAATTTGAAATCATTTGCCACTTCCCGGGGGGATGACATCTCTTTTTAGTGGTTCAATTGTATCTCTTTCAAACTAACGTCGGATATCGATAAAAGAATTAATTAGAATAGAAAAATGTTTAATAATGTTTTTCAAAAAAGAAATTACTTTTTAAGTTACTGGCTACTGAAAATTTGTTGTTTTTTGCGTTTTTCATCGTTTTTGGCAATTATTTCTAAAAATATACATTTAAACGAAAATCATGTAATGAACAAAATTATATCAATCAAAATCCTAATAAATCGGTGTTCTATAAATTGTTCTAAGAACAATTTTAAGCTAGATATAAAAATCGGGTTTTATAGTACTCAAAATAAGCTTTAAAATGAGTACTTCTGCGTGTAAGATGAGTGAGCTATCATGCAGATAAAAGACGCATACAATATTTTTTTCGTTTAAAGCAAATAGTTTTTGAGTGCCATTTCCACCAAAATTAAAAATAATCGTATTCCCTCTGGAATCAACTTGGTTTAAGAGATCTTGACGGATTCTAGAATATACCAAAACTTTAGTGCAAAGGATTACCAAAAAGCTCATGATTTCATGAAAAAAAATCTATTTAAAAAAATAAAAGATACGTATAAAGGTATATAAATGAAAATTCAAGGTCTTTTACTGACCAATTATTGCTTTTTATTATTTTTCTGTTACACAAATATTGATAGTGTACAACCAGAATGTCTTTCGAGTCTTTCAATCCTTTGCCATTTCAAAATAAGAGAAGTTACGGTAAAATTTATGATAGAGAAAGTTGTAGCTCATTTAATCACATTCAAAATAGTGTATTGCAAGTATTGATAAAATCAGAATTAACAGAGTTATAATTCAATTAATCCGGTGGGTGGTGACGGAGTTCAAATTGTTTTCACTTCTGAATTTAAGATTAAGATTAGCCTATTTCCGACACACGGTTTTTTCCTCTTCATTTACTGCAATTTTGTTGATCGTAGGTTGAATAGAGCTCACGTGAACAGGATTTGACAAATTAATTCACTTCAAATATAAACTTAAGTAATAATGTATATAAATTTATTAGTGAGAAAAATGTAATATAGATATAAAAATTACTAAAAGTCAGTTAAAATATGATACAAATATATAAAAATTATAGACAACATTATTGAAGCCATTATTTTGGGTAAAAAAAAAACAATGTGATATTGTACCTTTACCGGGAATGCTATTTATTAATTCTTTCTGAATTTGTTATACCCTTTAAAAAACTTCAATTTTCAACACGTGTAAATTATGCTATAAATCACAAAGGCAGGCGATGATTTTTTGTGTGATACATTTGGAAAATCAATGTTTTAGTCGTAAATAAACAAAAAATTATTCATTTTTACATCCACACCTACAGGTATGACTTAAAAATTGTATAACCCTTGACATTAAAATGAATTGAGCTATTGGAAATAAATTTGTACTATAAATTTCAGTGTTTAATTTTTATTATATAATATTATTGAACATATTTTAATATTTGTTAAAGGGATATTTAAAGTGTTAACTGTGGGAATTGAGAATCATCATTTTATTTGAAGCAGTTCTACATTCACTCATTTATTGATGTAAATAGTAATTCGAAAAACAATAATTATTAATTTTAACTGAACGGTGAATATTAGTACAGGATATTGAAAAAATGCAGAGTTGGGTACAGGACAACGTCTGTCGGGTCATCTAGTATATATATATATATATAGTTTCGACAAACATATTGAAATATTACAGACCTACAAAAAGATAATTATAAAAACTTTTTAAAGTTTTTATTAACAGGCCGATTCAAAATTTTTAACGTCTCAATTTGCTAAATCTAATTTCCGTTTTATCAAGGGGTACTTGGGATTTTTGAAAAATCGATTTTTATTTTTTTGCATTTTCATTAAGGGTAACATCTTGAAAATTTCAAGTTGATCCGATGATTAATTTTTGAGTTATTGGACTCTTACCAGCGCGTTGACGCAAGTGGAGAGCTCGATACTTATACTCAAGATTATTTCCCTCACATCCTGATGTTTTAAACGCTTTCAAACCGATTTACGACGATCTCAGCAATGATAATTTACTTTCAAGATGTGTAGTTCAAGATTAAATCCATAATCAGAAAAAATTAAAAGCTTCAACCAACTAGTGTAAAAAATATACCTAGAAACCGAGAATACTAGTTTTACTATCGTACAAATTGCTGAATGCATATACATAATTATTATTATTGATTATGGATACCCTAGAACCTAATTGTGGGTATAATTCCCATTGGTATGCTGAAAAATTGGATGACACACGTGTGAAAGTGGCAGATCAGCGCGCCAACGAGAGCATTCGGGAGACCAGAATGCTTTGTAGGCAACAGCAAATGAAAATTTGGAAAATTGCACAATGAGTGATAAACTATTATATGGCCCAGATATAGATGACTCGGTTTAAGTAATTCAATAATTCAAATTTCTGTACGTAAATCCGATGTGAAACTTTAAACGCGTTTTTCTCAAAACTATGTTTTTTGAAACGGTGACCACTGTAACTCGAAAGCCACTTAGTAAATTTTAATGAAACTCATACAGCTTTTAGAATACATAATAAACTCGTGCCTGATCGAAGGATTTTTATTTTTTCAAAAATTTGAATTTTTTAAGACCAATTAACTGTTGATTTTTTACCCAAAAATCTAGATTTTTTCTTTCTGATGCTGCCATTTTGTTAATTTTTGCAAAAAAAGAAAACCTTCGATCCGGCCCATGATTAACTATTCATACAACTATTTTTTTAATTTGATTGATTTTAGATGAATCTCTAAGGAGTTATGATAGTCACCGCCAGGACCGTTTTTCGAAACAGGGTCAACAAAAACGGCTATAACTTTGGGAATATTGATTTTTTTTTCCTGAAATTTTTGTTACATCAAGTCAAAACATTGTATAATAATGCTGTATTAATATTTTTGTAGAAAAACATCGTTTAATAACAAAAAAAAATACTGAAAACACTCATTTTTTCGTGCCTGCAAGTACCCCTAACCCCTTAAGCCGATTATTCACATATATTGGAATTTTTTGCAATTGCCTTGAAGCAATACGCCACTTACACCTAGCTTATTTCGATTTCTGTTCAAAAAAGAAAAAAGGGTTGTATGCCCTCCGACCTAATTACCTAATGCGAAACAGGCATATTGAGTTATGATCCGCGAGATGGCATAACATCGGGGACCCAACGTCTGGCGCGCTGTTCAAATTTAATGATCAATTGTGAGGTCCTTGCGAGGCCTCCCGAAGCGAGAGGAATCCATATTTATTACCAATTAATTATTTTAATTTGGACAAGTTTATTGCTCAAGTATATTTTATTTAGAATTTGGATTAAACCTGTTTCTTCATTCTGATATTGGATTTTCAACTCCGATTTACTGATGAAATTATATTTTGAAATGCATTCATATTTGTAAAGAACGGGTACTATCAGGTTCCTTGGACATGACTTTGGTAAATTTGAAAGCAATACTAATCTGGAATTACTTGTTGGATTTAACTCTTTATTACAAAACTTACAACTTGTATTTGCCATCGTTTTCTGTTGTTAGACTTATATTGACAGTTTAAACACTAAAAATAATGCTACGCCCTTAGCGGTGCAAAAAACATGCACACCATGTAAATAATTACACAGAATCGAAATGTTTCTATTTGGAGTTATTTTTAATTCTATTTAAGGCATGTATTATCATTATTTTATTTATTTATAAACTCATTTATTTCTCAGAATTGCATTTCTGAGAAATAAAGATTTAAGTCTTTTTAAGATACAAAATTATTTCAGTGCATGAAATTATGAAAACAAAGTATGCATGTGACCTCATGATGGATGGACGGCGTAGATATTACACTACATGGACTGCTAGTCCTCATATGTTTTCCGTTGTAAAAAGTGCTCAAACATAGACGCGTATGTGACGTCACATGTCTGAGCGATCATTACCGAACAAAATTATCAGCCATCACAATTGCCATTATATTATTAAAATACAATATATGACATATGACATTTAATCAATCGGGAGAGTCCGCGATTGTCGTAGCCAATGATCGCGGAAGACCAAGAAATTCTAATTATGAAACAATTCTACGTGTGGTGCAAATATATAAACAATATTTATTTTTCAATAAAATTATATCCAAAAATGATAAACTGCGGGATAAAATAGCAAACGAAGTTAATGTAAATAAAAACACAACTCATTCATATATAAAAATAATAAGAATTTATTTCGGGAAATGTATCCAAGGCATAATACACTTAAAATTAAAACGCAATTTGCAAGAGATTCTGATAGCGAAGACTCGAATTTGAGTGAAGTGTCGACTGATAGTGGATATGATAGTAAAACTATACAAATAAAAATTAGTGCAAATGATTTAGTTTGATTTATTAGTAATAAGAAAAGAATCAAAACTTTCTTTAACTAGTGATATGAAAATATTAGTCGTTCTTTTAATTTCGAAAACATAGAATCAATACTTTTGTAGAAAACATTGTATTTGAAGGTTTTTGTAAATGTGGATCGATAATTAAGGGAGAGCTCGTAGATATCAGAAAATTTGGAATCAAAATGTTTTGTAATCTAGCATTTGGTGATAAAATTCATTGTGGTACTCGACAATTAAAAGGTTCTGAACGTGAACAAATAGGAAACGAACTTTGTATTAACAATAAAAGCTCCAGAATCCTTGAAATTGAGAAGCCTAATAAGATAATACAAAATGATGGTATGAAATTTCCAAACTTGTATTCAAGTCATGTAATGAAACAAGCGAAATACAAGTCCAAAAGGAAATTGCATGCATTCAAAGATCCCATTAGATCCCTAGAATATATGCAACTTAGCAAATATAAAAACTCAATACTCAATATTGGATTAAATCAATTTTTTTGTTCATGGCTTTACGAATTTCCATAAACAATTACATAAAAATTATAACAAAAAAACAACCTTTGTTTAATAATCGATGCAACCGGGGGAGTTGTAGAGAAAATAAACAGTTTCGATGGACAACTGACTAAAAATATTTTTTTTTTTATATCAATGTGTAGTTATCACCGATAGTGGAACATTTCCAGTGGCTCAAATGTTATCAGAAGCGCATCATATGGTAGCCATACCGACACGCCTAAAGGAATTTGTGTGATCTGGAGTTTTTATTTCGAAGGAAATTGTCTGTGATCAGTTGCAAGCACTTTCGGCAACTTGCGTGAGGGTATTCACCAATTACAATACATTTGTAGAATATGCCGACACATGTCGATTTGCTACAAATTTACGATTCTTTCAATTATATTGATTACATGCAGAAGCGAAATTGAAGGCTTTAATAAAAATGGTTCCAAAACACATTGTGAAATGAAAAAAAAAAGTTATTCAAACTGTGCCGCAGGAAAAAATTGAATTACATAATTATACAATGATTTCAATACAAAGGGAAGATATGATTGATGAAGGTACTCATTTTTAAAATAACTTATTATGTATATATGTATATATATATATATAATACAATTACAATAATTATTTATACATTTTAATTTAGATTTCGAAGAAACTGGCAGTGGGTACTGGAAAGCATGGGGTCAGAATATTTCTTCCATTGTAAATAGTAAAATTAAAAATGTCTTTGGCCTTGGCGTAAATGCACATTATTATCCTCAACTAGGCGACTATTAAAACATGTTAATATATTGCCACTATGGTCAGGTGTATCAAGAACAAAATTTGGATATAGCAGTATACCATCGCCCAGTGCAGGGGTGGAAGCTGTATTTAATGTATCAAAAAATTATGTTTTTTCTAAATTGCTAGTAAGGGCAGATATTTTTGGGCAAACGCATTTTAATTATATTAATGGCAAAATTAAACTGAATCATATTAATAAACCTACAATAATATCCGAATGTTCTAATGTAGAATGTCTACCTTGAACTCACAAACAATCAAATATATAATGATAATGCAATTACAACGCTATTATAAAAGATAAAAAAAAAAAAATTGAATAAATTTTATATTTATTGCAGCTGTTTTATTTAGAGTCACCGGAAGTTATATTTTATTATATTTGAAATTTATTTCGATTTAAGCATGCCGGTATTGCCAAAAGCATAGTTAAATAAATATTAAGAGTATTGCTTTGCGTAGAAAAGAATACATAAAAACTATATATCCCTTCACTAAATATGATATTAAAATTATTAATAATAATTTTGATTTTATATTCTCTATTCCATTATATCTCTAATTATATTTGTAAAATTGTAATAAATATCATGTTATTAAAATGAAAATACATATTGACTGTAAAAGGTTGAAAGAAAGTGAAGATTTGTGTTCGGAATATGTAAGTTTAACTGCAAATATATTCTGATAATACACACACACACATTATATATATATATATATATATATATATATATATATATATATATATATATATATATATATATATATATATATATATATATATATATATATATATATGGCAGTTTTATTGAAGGAAAATAATATGGCAGTTTTATTGAAGGAAATAGAAACTAGCAATAATGTATATTGATTTATTAGAGAAAAAAATGTAATTTAGATATTAAAATTACTAAAAGCCAGTTAAAATATGGTACGAAATCATAAAAATTATAGGCAACATTATTGAAGCAATTATTTTGGATAGAAAAATAAAAGGTGATATTGCACCTTCGCCGCGAATGCTATATATTAATTCTTTCTGAATTTGTTGTACTTTTTAAAAGATTTCAAATTTCAACACGAGTATCTTATGCTATGACCATAAATCAAAGAGGAAGACGATCACTTTAAGTTTGATAAATTTGGAAAATCAATGTTTTAGTCGCGAATAAAAAAAAATCATTCATTTATCCATCCACATCTACAGGTATGACTAAAAAAAACTATATAACCCTTAAATTCAATAAAATAAATTGAGCTATTGGAAATAAATTTGTTCTATAAATCGCAGTGTATAATTTTTAATATACAATTTTATTGAACATTTTTTGTTAAATGAATAATTAAAGTATTAACAGTGGGAATTGAGAACAATAATTTTATTTGAAACAGTTCTACATTCAACGTCACTCACATATTGGTGTAAATAGTAATTCAAAAAACAGTAATTATTATTTTTAACTAAGCAGTAAATATTAGTATAAAATATTGAAAAACTGTAGACGTGGGTACAGTACAACGTCTGTCGGGTCAGCTAGTGTATATATATATATACAGTACAGGCCAAAAGTTTCTTGAAAAAAATCTCATTTTCTTAGTTTTTAGCTATATTTTTCATATAAAAATAATTTTATTAAAGTTGGTTTTGTACATTCTACGTAGTATTAATATTAGGGGGACCGGAAAGTAATGTCGTTTTCTTACGCTAAATACAAACACATACATTTTTAACGAGTCTTTATTTTTAATCAATGATGTATTCCCCATCATTGTCAATAACCTTTTGCCATCTAGTGAGTAAATTTTCAATCCCTGATCGATAAAAATTAATTGGTTTTTCGGCAAAATATCTAGAGATGGCATTTTGGATATCATCCAAATTTGCAAATGTTTTGCCACTTAAAAAGTGTTGCAGCGCTCGGAATAAGTGGAAATCCGATGGTGCAACATCGGGCGAATATGGTGGATGAGGCAGCACCTCCCACCCCAATTCATTAATTTTTTCTGTTGCATGTGATTGATCGGTTAGCCTTATTCTGTTCGGACAGATTATGCGGGACCCAAACACCTGCTCTGCTTACTTTCCCAATCTGCTTCAAATGTTCTTGGATG